>NC_137925.1:13219138-13225326 GCF_963457725.1 Sprattus sprattus
ACACACACACACACCATCTCTCTCATACAGGGTTGCATTGGCTGGTGGCTCCTCTGGGGATGTGTGATATATAGAGCCGACAGGCTAAAAGCCAGCACTGGAAAACTTTCAGCCCAAATTAATTTAGCAGGAAGCCGGCGAACAGCAGAAGGGCTGGCAGCATCATTAATCATTAACTCCAGTGCAGCTCATCAGATGTGCTTTTTCAGCTGTGTGTGTGTGTGTGTGTCTGTGTCTGTGTCTGTGTGAGTTTGTTAGGGCTGTGCAATATCGTATCGTCTAATGATAAGAAAGTGTCATCCCGCATTATTGACGATTAAGTCGATGACGTGTTTACATGTCATTTAATGCATTTAATGATCATCAGGATTTTTTTTACTTTTTTTGGATCAATGTTAGTGTTTTTCACAGCTCTCAAGACTGTATGCTGATGTGACTAGTGTGTGTGTGTGTGTGTGTGTGTGTGTGTGTGTGTGTGTGTGTGTGTGTGTGTGTGTGTGTGTGTGTGTGTGTGTGTGTGTGTGTGTGTGTATGTGAAAAGCGGGCATTACCTACTGCTGATCATATTATTTTTAAAAGCCTCTGTGCATCTGTTGTCTCTCCGTGTTGAATGGAACTGCATGAAAGCATTGGTTTCAGTGCTTCTGATTTACCGCGGGGGCATTAATGAGCAGCGTGTAAAAATGCCTTTAAGCGTAAGGTGTCGATTTTAAAGAGGAGAGATCGGGGGGGGGTGGGGGGGGGGTCAGATGGACCGTGGCCGTAGCTCATCTGAAGAAGGCCGTAATGGCTGCTGTAAAACTTTATGAAGTGATAGGGCTTTCAGGTGCGGTGAGTTATGAAACGTCCGCGCACAGATGGAGGGATGATCCCCGGGGCACAGAGTGGTCATTCTGCCTGACGTTTATCATGCAACGCTTCAGCCCTGGCCAATTAATACAGTGCTTTATCTGACAGGCAGTCCACTAAGGCAGTGATGCTGATTGAAGTTAGAGAGCTCAGGGATTCCACTTACAGTGGTATCCATTTCGTGTGTGTGTGTGTGTGTGTGTGTGTGTGTGTGTGTGTGTGTGTTCGTGTGTGATGTGTGTGTGTGTGTGTGTGTGTGTGTGTGTGTGTGTGCGTGCGAGTGTGTGTGCGCGTGTGTGCATGTGTGCGTTCAACACAGGTGTTTTCTGCGGACTGGTAAGAGAGAATTGATCTGTATGATGCCTTGAGTTGTGGCTGTTTGTTATGAAAGGCCATGTGCAATCCAGCTCCTACCCCCATCTCTCTTCAAGCCCCACGATTCGCCGTCTATGGGCTGCCCTCTCCTCCCTCTCCATCTCCTCCCTCTCCTGTGTTAATGTCTAAGTGTCCCCTTCATCCAGAGTTCCCTCTGCTCCTGACCTGACCAGTGGAGCTGAAGAAGCAGCCTAAGGGGTTATTCAAAGTGTGCTGCTTTTCTGCTCTCTGAAAGGCCAGCAAAACATTTCACCGTACGAGCATTAAAAAACACCAGGTGATGAAATTGGTGTTTGTTGTTGCTGTAATACATTGTTACCAAAACATTCTGGAAATGTGGGACTCGTGAACTTTATACCTAAGCAATGACCTTCTGTTAAAATAAACACGGCCATAGAAGTTTGAACTTCAAGGGCCTCACGTCTTTTTTCTGCTTGCGCCTCGCTCAAATAAACACAAGGCGCATCACAACTCTAAGCTTTTCCCATTCGCGCTAACCATCTACACTAATCATCGACACCTATTTACCCTAACCATCTACACCTACTGAAACCATCAACACCTATCTACCCTAACCATCGACACCTATTTACCCTAACCATCTACACCTATTTACCCTAACCATCTACACCTATTTACCCTAACCATCTACACCTATTTACCCTAACCATCTACACCTATTTACCCTAAACCATATACACCTATTTACCCTAACCATCTACACCTATTTACCCTAACCATCTTCACCTATTTACCCTAACCATCTACACCTATTTACCCTAACCATCTTCACCTATTTACCCTAACCATCTTCACCTATTTACCCTAACCATCTTCACCTATTTACCCTAACCATCTTCACCTATTTACCCTAACCATCTACACCTATTTACCCTAACCATCTACACCTATTTACCCTAACCATCTTCACCTATTTACCCTAACCATCTACACCTATTTACCCTAACCATCTTCACCTATTTACCCTAACCATCTTCACCTATTTACCCTAACCATCTACACTTATTTACCCTAAACCATCGATACTAGGGTGACCAGATGCAAACAGACCAAATGGAAGTTTGTGTGGGTCATTATGGGATAATATCTAACTGTATAAGAGACATTTGTATTGCTTGTACCTAACTATACATTACCCATTATACTACTCTATTCCGTTGATTCCGCAGCACACCAGGCCGTAAAAGATATAGGCTAGAGCTTTTGCTGCATGAAAGATGATGAGCTCAATGAGTGCAGTTTGTCGTCTCAAAGGCACACTACTTTTGAAATATAGCATGTCTTTATTGATAGAGATCCAAAATTCATTGGCCATTGCGGGCCTATCATAGGCAATTCTCCTTAGGCAAAGCATCAGGCATCATGCAGCTCAACTCAGCTGTAGTAAAAGGGCAGTGCACACAATGGATCCAATTAAAGTACTTTACAAATGCCAGATAAGAATACAAAGTTGGGAAAACTATTTTACCCATTTCATCAGGCTCTTGAAATTCTTCGCAAATAATTGCCTTCTTTGCTGCCAAAGTCGCAACGCTTGGGTTACACAACAGGCCTTTCTGTTTAAATAAATGTTTGGGTCCTAAATACAGTAGAAAGCGCCTCATGTCATGTACCGGGCGAGTAAAAGAACGCATCCATGTGTTCTTATTCCTGACAATGACCTCTCTCAGAGCGTGAGTGAGTATTTACTGAGTCCTGTGTCCTAATGTATGCTGATGAGTGGAGATGTGTGAGGGAGACGTGGGGTGGGGTGGGGGCAGAGGGTTAAGTCACAGCCCTGACTCCATCTGACCTGTGATTGGCCGGAGGACAGGTCAGTCAGCAGGGGTTAAGTGGAGTTTGTGTGGAGCCCATTAACAGCTTCCTGTTGGCCAGGAGTACAGCAGTGTCAACCATGCTCTGATTTAGCATGTCAGAATGCAAACACGTGTGTGTGTGTGTCCACTGAGACATGCTGCTGAAATGAATCGTGCTGCTCTGTCACACACACACACACACACACACACACACACACACACACACACACACACACATACACACACACACACACACACACACACACACACACACACACACACACATCTGTGTGGCAGATGTACAAGCAGACTTTAAAACAACATAAACTGACCTAACACATGGAGGGTATCATGAAACCTTAAAAATAGAACAATAAAAATGAAATGAAATGCATGAATCTCATGTTTACTTAACAAGAGGTCAATCGAGTATCACAGTGATAATGAGCTCTCAGTCTTCCACACACCTCAGCATGCTCAAACACACACACACACACACACACACACACACACACACACACACACACACACATACACATACACTCAGTCCTCAGACATATTCTCATAAATGCACACACTCAGACCACACCACTCTTTGTTTTGTGCAGGAGAGTGTGGAAAAAAAATGGGTCTGAAAAGCAGATCTTTATGACTTCCTCTCCCACAAAATAAGTCACTGTGAGCCTGAACCAGTGGTGTAGGTTTGTCAGACCAGAATCCCATTCAGAAAATCATAGGACACTGTGCACCCAACCATAGGTTCCCCCCCCCCCTCTCTCTCTCTCATTGTTAAGCCTTGTGGTTGAGGAGGTAGGCAGAAGAAAGGAAGGAGATGGCTAAGATTCAATCCCCTCCTTTTTCAGTGTCATGATTTTGATGATGAGATCAGTTCCTCCTTCAGTTATGTACTGCTGACAAGAGAAGGCGAGGCGAGGAGAGGATGGAACGAATGTGTAGTCCTGATAATCTCTCTCTCTTCCCTCTCTCTCTCTTCCTCTGTTCAGCTTGTGGGAGGGCTTTTGAAACCCTCTTCAAGCAGAGTCAGGTTATTCATATTTTGATTCCATTGGCTAGTCCATATGTCCATTATATAATGCAGCATGGGGGCATCTTGTAGGGTGTGTGAAGTCAATGCACTGGGCCTAAATGTGCTAAATCTGCTGCAATGCACCATGGGAGAGTCTGTCTCCCCCAGCTGACTCTCTTAGGAAGCTGTACTTGATCTGCTCACACTGGTAGTGATCTCATGGTCTCATAACCCACTCGTGAACCACACACCAATAAATTAGAAGTATAATATGTAAGGTCGTCAAACCCTATTGATAATGTCCTTACACACACGCGCACGCATACACACACATTGTTCCGAGCAAGAGTGTGAATAAAAAGATAGGGTTTAAAAATCAGATCATTATGACTTCTTCTCCCACAAAATGAGTCACTGTGAGCCTGAACCAGTGGTGTAGGTTTGTCAGACCAGAATCCCATTAGTGTGGCACAATAGCACACTGAATAACACAATGAATAGCACAATATATGTAAGGGATAATGTATAGAACGCAGGTCATTGTCGGGAAAATAAGCCCCGACAGGGCGAACAGCACCCCGACGCGAAAGCGGAGGGGTGTTGATTCACCGTGAAGGGGCTTATTTTCCCGACAATGACCGGCGTTCTATACATTATCCCGCTTATTATACGGCTAAAACTAAAACAATTACTTAACACAGTGTGTCTTTTTACAATGTATTTGTTTTTGTTACTATACATAGTGTTAAAAAGCAGAGAAATAGTTCGCCAAAGACGTTGAACTTCAAAGACAGTTGAACATTCTTTAGAACACAGCTGCTCAACCGTCCGCTGAAACTCCCTTGATAAGTTACCGTACTACTTGCGGAGTGCTACGAAAGATGTGAATCAGAGGCAAACAGGCCACTTTCCTTGACAGCGGTCATTAACTGCATAGCAACGGTCAGTTATCGGAAAATAGTTGACCGCAGAACGTTGGGAAGCCCCATTCAAGTGAATGGAGCATTCTACAGCATTAAGAAGAGCCGTGTAATAAAGCACAATATACATGTATAGCACAATGTAAAGCACAATGAATAGCAATGCTGAAGGGCGGAGACATTCAATGAAACAGCCAAGGGCACCCAAAAAGAATACAACAGGAACCATTGCTGATGCATGCACACACACCTCCACACACTCTCACACACACACACACACACACACACACACACACACACACACACACATAGAAAGACAGATGGTGCAGTGTCTTACTTTGAGGTGAACCAACAGTCATTAAGAGCGTGTGTCCTCATTTAGAGTGAGCTGAGCTGCTTCTTCATCATCCTCTGGAGAAGGAGGAGGAGGAGGAGGAGGAGGAGGAGGAGGAGGCTGAGCCACAAGTGTCTCCTCCACTCTCCCCCCAGACTGCAGCGGGAGGAGGATGTCTCCTTCACTCTCCCCCAGACTAGAGTGGGCCTCTCACTAAGTGACTTTGAACACTGAATCCTCTGACATAGCATCTGCAATGGGGAAGTACTCTGTGAAGGTGCCTGTACTCTGTGGAAATGTCTGAAAGATGTAGAAAAGAACCCTTTCTGAATGTGGAGGATACTTGTTGTGGATGAAGGTCTTAAAAACACTCTATCTCTTTCCCTCTCTGTCTCATTTCTTTCTCTCCCTCTCAAAACTGAGACGTTCGTAAGGTGGTGGTGACGGGTCGGATTTAAATTGATATGCTTATTATAAAATGCTCAATGACATTTTGTCTTTTTCTACTGTTTGGGGGATAGGTGGGAGGTTGTTGTGTTAAACTGGTGGTCACTGGTGTTGAAGGGCAGATGGTTTTTAAAGCGTGACAGGGTAGGGCTGTATTTTTATGTGAGTGTGGAGGCTTTGTCTGGGGGGAATTTGAATGCTGTATATATTTTATTGGTGTAAGCATGGAAGAAAGTAAAGGAATGGTTTTTATAAAAGACTGTTTAAACATCCCTCTCTCCTTCACTCTCATTCTCTCTCTCTCTCTCTCTCTCTCTCTCTCTCTCTCTCTCTCTCTCTCTCTCTCTCTCTCTCTCTCTCTTTCTGTCCTTTTCCCTCCTTTTCTGTCTGCACTTTTCTGTTTGTGGCCGTGTTTGTGG
>NC_137925.1:13230526-13258026 GCF_963457725.1 Sprattus sprattus
GTGTGTGTGTGTGTGTGTGTAGCTCATATATCTTCTTAAGAAGTCTGTGTAATGCACTCATTGCATGTGAGCTCTGGAGAGAGTGTGGATAAGAAAGAGACACAGTGCATGTAGAGAGTATTCAGACACCTTCAGGGGCCTTGAACCCAGCGGTCACTCTGGTTGAGCTCCCGACATCCCGCGTGGAGATAGCAGAAAACTTCTAGAAGGACAAGCATCTGCCTACACCCTGCCAGTCAAGGCTTTATGACAGGAGCCTCAGTGAAAGACACAGGAAAGCTTTACTTGGAGTTTGCAAAAGAAAAGCACCTGAAGGACTCTCAGTGTTGAGAAACAAGACAAAGTGTTAGGCCTCAGTTCTAAGCGCCATGTCTGGAGGAAAGCAGGCACCGCTCATCACCTGCCCAATACCATACCAACGGTGAGGCGGGGGGGTGGCGTCATGCTGTGGGGGCGGCGTGGACTGTGGTGGACTGAGTGACTGGTCAGGGTTGAGGGACAGGCTTCACAAAATCCTATTTTAGTTATTGAGTATGGTGTAGATTGATGTGGAGAAAAAAACAAGGAATTGAAACGATTTTAGGGTAAGGCAGCAACATCTCAAAATGTGAAAAGGGTGAAGGGGTCTGAATGCTCTCTAAATGCACTGTATCTCTGTCACATGTAATAAGAGGATAGTGGATTTGTAACTGAAAGTCCTGCCCTGTAGAAACAGCCAATCAGCACAATTGCGGACCTGAACATTCTGGTAATTTCCACCTTCTTTACTATAGCAACAGTTGTGCCATGAGATTTGGTGCATGTATGGATCTCTCCCCATTAGTTTAGATAGGAGCCTGATCTCTCCCCATTCATTTAGATAGGAGCCTCATCTTGTTTGCATGAAATAGCTGCCCGGATGCATAGCCAAGATGGCTGCCGAGTGGTGATACTTCCCTATAAGGAGTTTTGCTGAAAGTTCCTTCCTGTTGAAACAGATTTTTTTCCTTCACCATTTCCTGTTTTCTTGCTCCCTGAGTTGAGGTCTTGGGTTCTATCAAGCACCTTGAGACAATGAAAAAGGTGGTTGATATTTGAGCTGAATAGCCAATCAAATTTCACCCTTCCCTCCTGTGCTCTTTAAAACAATGTTTTGATTGGCTGTAATAATGTATGACTCCCTGTGAGCCACTTTATTTGTTCACCATTTCCAGAGGCAGGACTGCAAGGAGCAATGCACTGAATTTGACAGAAAGTGTATTGGAATAAAATTGCGGACGGCACCTTTAATGCTGCTTTATCAATCAACGTGTGAAAAGAATGTAAAATTGAATGATTTTTTTGCAGACCTCTGGGGCACCCTCTCTCTAGCCTTTAATCTCTCTGATGTCATGGCAACACACACCTCACTCAGTAGTAGTCTCTAGATAAGGGGTTGTGTGTGTTCACTTTGTGAGGTGTGTGTTCGCTCGACAGGTGTGTATTTCATCTGCTTCTGTGGAGATAGATTGTTCCTCAATGGCAGTGTTCTGACTCTGATTTCCGGCTCTGCTATTGATTGCAGTTGATTGCAGTCACGATTATGACTTCTGTTTTCCTCAGAGATCGGGGTGATTTCACAAAGGATCACCCAGCTTTCTGTTGCTTGGCTCGCGATATGCGTTTAGCATGCATCGATTCCTCTCAACCGTTGCCAGTATTATTTTATCATTATTATTATTACAGTCATACTAATTGTTGGTGTTTTAGTTTCCTTTATGTAAATCTATGGAGCAGGGCACTAAATAGAAAAGG
Source organism: Sprattus sprattus (assembly GCF_963457725.1). Classification (NCBI taxonomy): domain Eukaryota; kingdom Metazoa; phylum Chordata; class Actinopteri; order Clupeiformes; family Clupeidae; genus Sprattus; species Sprattus sprattus. The sequence continues at coordinate 13,232,300 of NC_137925.1, forward strand.
AGATGAATTGTGAGCAAAATTGGCATAATTGCTCTGGCAGTGTTTCCAGGGGTTGGATCAGAATTCACTCCTTCAATTTCAACCCCTTCAAAAGCATGTAACAACTGCTGAATGATGATCATCAGATGGCCCAAGAGTACTTATTGTCTGGCATTCAGTGTGACTGACAGCTGAGATATAAGATCTGATTGGCTGATTTAATGACCCTATTTGTGTTGTCCAATCGTAGGGGGCTTCATCTCGACTTCCCCCATACCCCCTTCAGTGCCATCTACGGGGTGCCCATCAACAGCCCAGGATCACTCTACCCGTCTGAGCTGCCACCACCATACGAATCTATTGTGGGACAAACACCTGCCAGCCAGGTGGGTTTATGAAGACACACACACACACACACACCACACACCTCACACACACAAGCACACACATTCACACACACAGACACATCATACACCAAACACAAGCACACACACACACACACATGTCTGAGCTTCCACTGCCATATGAGTAAGCATGCATAAAGACACAGACACACTTTTTCTCTATCTATCTCTCTCCCTCTCTCTCTCTCTCTCCCATACAGACACACACACTCAAAGAATGAGTGAGGAATTTTCATACAAATACACATACATACACACACACACACACACACACACACACACACACACACACACACACACACACACACAAACAAAGTTATAAACACAAGGGCAAACACTTTACAACACATACCCTGTTCTGTTCCACTGTGTGTGTTTGCCACTCCTTCTTCTACAGTTTTAGTCCTTTACCGGAAGGTTAGCTTAATTATCTGCTATTATTTACCTGAAGGTTAGCTTAATTATCTAATATTATTTACCTGAAGGTAAATTAGCTCTTCAAAGTTATCAAGCGTCCATGTTAATTCTTTCCTTTAGTCTCTCATTTGTATTGCTCTTCAAACGCATTTGGAGTTGAGTATGTTTTCATCTGGGTTCATTATTCATTAAATGCATCGTGTGCAGGTACGGGTTAAGTGTAGGATTACAGAGTTGTCATTGATGCATACACAAACACACACACACACAGACACACACAGACACACACACACACACACACACACACACACACACACAGACACACACACACACACACACACACACACACACACACACACACACACACACACACACACACACACAGCTCAACAGAAACTCAAAACAAAACAGGCCTCAGAGGGAGGTGAAGCCCACTGATTGCTAAGATTACCCTTCAGGGTGTTTGAGAAGAAAATACTCAGTGTACTGCTGATAAGGAAATGAATAGAGAAAGAGATTTAGATTACTTTTTCTCTCTCCAGATCATCACTTCATTCTATCTAAGAAAAAAAAAAACATTCCACAGAATAAGGGTAAATTGCCCAAGCAGGGCAGTCTGCATGACTGAATGAGTTTTCTTTGTGATCTGAGATGGAGGCTTTTGACACCTCCATCTCCAGGTGACCTTGGCCACAGATGACCTCATCATGTAGGTCACCATGGGGATAAGGTCATGCACAGAGCGATACAATGTTCTCCTCTCTTCCTTCTCTCACTCTTTCTCATTAGGATGGGTACATTTGCTCTGAAATCAAATCATCTCTTGTATTTTTAAATAACATCCATAAAATGTTCTATGGTATTAGGCCTTGCTATTTATATGATATCCAAAATGATCTTTGGCTGCTCAACGATGGTCCATACATCCCTCATAGGTGGTTATGAGTGTAGCTCTGTTGGGGGATGGTGTTGGCTTTGTGTAAGCTGGATGGTTGTTTCACGCTCAGCCACTTTAATTCAAATTCACTGCAATAAAAGGGCCACACACTCTCACACACACACGCACACATGCACACTCGTACGCATGCACACTCACACATATTCACGCACACACACACATGCACGCATGCACACACATACACACACATGCACCCACGCATGTACGCATGCGCATGCACACACATACACACACATGCACCCACGCATGCACGCACACACACATGCACACACACACACACACATATGCACACACACATACACGCGCACACACGCACACACACACACGCAGACACACACAGGCATGCACACACACACGGACACACACAGGCATGCACTCACACACTCACACGGACACACACAGGCATGCACACACACACACACACGGACACACACAGGCATGCACACACACACACAAGTGCTTCCCTTTCTGGCCATTATAAGAGAGGAGATGGTGCACAAAAGGCAAAAGTCATTTTCTGTGGAATGCAGCTGCTGTGGAATTTCATTTCAAAAAGAAAATTCATCTTTCTTTCTTTTCTTTCCTCCTGTCCTCACCCTGATGAAGGACTACTTCATCTCTCTTCCCCTCGTTCCTTTTCCCCTTCTCTTTTTCTCCGTAGGATTTTTGCCATTGATTTTCCTGCAGCTGACAGGCTAAAAGGAGACAAGAGCCCTTTTGCCATTTGAAGAGCCACACAAAACCCTTCTCTCAAACGGTGTTTTTAGGAAGGAGGCTGAGCGTGTGTGTGTGTGTGTGTATGAGTGTGTGTGTGTGTGTGTGTCTGTGTGCGTGTGCGCAGCCTCTTCAATGGCATTCGAGGAGATTTAGCTGGCGCCTGATGAAATCTGCAGGGAGAAAGAGAGAGAGAGAGAGAGAAATTCTGAGGGGGCTTTCCCCATCTCCTGTCTGGCGGAGGCGGTAGCGGAGGGGGGCGCGTCCCACCGAAAGCGCCGCTCCGTCAGACAAAAGCCGCCGTGAAGAAAGGTCAAATCAATGGAACATTTTCTCACCTGTGCTGAATACAACTCAGAGATTGGCGGGGATTAAGAAAGAATCATGGCGGCGACCGAGGCGGTGATGGATTTAGGGATTGTGTGTGTGTGTGTGTGTATGTGTGTCTGTGTGTGTGTGTGCGTGGGTGTGTGTGTGTGTGTGCGTGTGCGTGTGCGTGTGCGTGTGTATGTGCGTGTGTGTGTGTGTGTGTATGTGCGTGTGGGTGTGGGTGGGTAATGAAAAGAGAGCGGTTAAGATGATAAGTTCGGGTGCTATTCTGTTAGGAAACTTCTGAACAGCTTCACCATTTACCACTTCTTTACCCTCTGAGCTAAGCTTTACCTTTGCCATAGGTTAGTGTAAGTGTCAGTGTAAGGATGTTTTATGTGAATGTGAACACGGTGGGGCGGTTGTGTGTGTGTGTGTGTGTGTGTGTGTGTGTGTGTGTGTGTGTGTGTGTGTGTGTGTGTGTGTGTGTGTGTGTGTGTGTGTGTGTGTGTGTGTGTGTGTGTGTGTGTGTGTGTGTGTGTGTGTGTGTGTGTGTGTGTGTGTGTGTGTGTATGTGTACTGATACTTTCTCATCATCAGTGTGTATAGTCTTAAGGCACGTCCCAGAGCAGTGTTTTTTAAAGTGGTACCTTCATGGCCACTCTGGTGAAAGCCCAGGCATGGTCCAGACGGAGAGGGTCATGGGTTAGAGGCACAATGACTTCCTTGTCTGGAGGACCCTGTGTGGCCAGGCACAGGTGTGTCCTCACCGCCCTCTACGGCGCCCTCTGCAGGCAGCTGAGACCAGGGGAAACAGATAAATATTAAGGCTGATGATCAGTGTGACTGTGTGTGCTTCTTATAACAGAGAGATAGAGGTAGACATGTTGGAAATAATCAGTTCCCCCCCCCCTGCCTCATTCAATGGGAGATTTCATTTTAGCAGGTATTGCACCGATATAGTATAGTGTTAGTGTATACATTTGCCCACAAACACAGAGGTACTCATGAAAACTTGTCCACCTACAAACACGCACCAATGCTGTGTCCTCAAACACTGGGTGCTGCAGTGTGTACCAAAACTGAACATGCTCCTCCACTGCCCCCTAGTGGCCAGACTCTTCTATGCAGAAGGAGGAGGCATGTCATAGTAAACGCTGCCGCTTCTCATCCAGATGTTGTGGTGCTCGTTTCCCCTCCTCTTCCTCCCCCTCCTCTGCCTGCTCTCTCAGATGCTGCAGGAGCAGCATATGGCACCTTAATGTCTGTAAATAAACAAACACCATGGAGATGTTGCTCTGGAAACAATGTTGTGTGATAGCTTAATGATAACTTAAGTGTTATTTCTTTCTGTTGTGTAGCTCCCTCGTTCCCTACCTCTCTTTGTTATTTTTCCTGCATTATTGGCTCTCCCGTGTAACCTGCCACCACTGACTCAATCTCTCTCTCTCTCTCTCTCTCTCTCTCTCTCTCTCTCTTTCTTTCTCCTCTTTCTCTCTCTCTCTCTCTCTCTCTCTCAGCTCACAACCAGTTTGGAGCAGCAGGCCACAGAATCGAGTTTGTGTGATCGCAACACAACAGCTGGCCTCAGCACCCAGGGTAAGAGCAACATGTCAGCACACACAGACACACACACACACACACACACACACACACACACACACACACACAAACTTTCAAGTGTGCCCCCACACACAAATGCATGTACACACACACACACACACACACACACACACACACACACACACACACACATGCACATACACACACATGCACACACACTCACACAATAACATAAATACACATTCAAGTGTGCCACAACACACAAATGCATGTACACACACACACACACACACACACACACACACACACACATACACATACTTGCCCCTCCAAACACACAGTTAATAATCCAGCAGAAATTGTGCTCATGTTCCCCCTACTTCATTGTGCTACTGTCTGGAAAGCAAAGAAAACCTCTTATCTATCTCCTTCATTCATTTCACTCACACCTCCCTCCCTGATACAAAACCCAACCCAGTAGTGTGCTGTCCTTCACATACACATTTCACATAACTCTTACCTTTCCATAAAAGTGCCAATGGATTTATAACATGGTTGGGCTAAAAATCAAGAGGATAATTCCTCTTTATTCACCACCAAATGGCACTAAACAATTCTGTAGGAGACATCAGACAATCCCAGCATGGATCTCCTCAAAAGCTGTCCCGTACGCTGGGGCTGATCCTGGTGCATTGGACGCATTGGCACATTGAGCACTGAAGGTGACCCCTGCGCTGCAGTGCTTTTGTGCGGCTGATCTGCGGTGTGGCTAACCTCTTTTGGGAAGAGCAGAGAGGGATTTGGTGTATTATTTTCAGATGCAGGCCCTTACTGAGAGATTTGCCAGGGAGGCTAAGCCTGCTGGAAGTGCCCAGACAATACGACTGAGGCTCTCTCTGCATTTACCATCAGAAGGCATTAGATTAAAAAAGAAAATAGCTTCAGAAATTCAGTTTCTAACTGTAATTGTGTTTTTGGTCTTTTGACTGGTTTTTGTGTGTGTGTGTCTCTTCCTGTGTGTGTGTGTGTGTGTGTGTGTGTGTGTCTGTGTGTGTGTCTGTATGTGCACATGTGTATGTGTGTGTGTGGGTATATATATATATGTGTGTGTGTGTGTGCATGTGTATGTGCACATGTGCGTGCGTGTGTATGTGTGTGTGTGTGTATGTGCACATGTATGTGTGTGTGTGTATGTGCACATGTGTGTGTGTGTGTGTGTGTGTGTGTGTGTGTGTGTGTGTGTGTGTGTTTGTTTGTCTATGTTTATTCTAGCCTCAGTGGATAGTGCATCTCTGATGGTGTCGGAGCTGGCTGACCTGCCTGATCCCAACTGCTCATCGGAGGACCTCTGTTCCCTGGAGGTGCAGGGTTCCGACACGTCCCCCTATGGAACACTCCGGAACGCGGTCCCTACGTCCACCCCCACTGATGGCAGCTGCACCAGCCTGGAGCCCAGCAGCCACCGCTCCACCCCCCAGCGGCTCCGTCACCCCCCCACACCCACCTCCCGCTCCACGGAAAACCTTGCCAGAGAGGAGGAAGAAAGGGAATGCTGCTCCAGGATTTCCCAAAACTTGGAATTCTCCCAGCAGCGGGATTCCCGATCCAGCAGGAAGATGACCCTGCCGGTCTCAGGCTCCCTGTCTGCCCCCCCTGCTGGCACCTCCTCTTCCTCCTGCTGCTGCACCTCTTCCTCAGGGGCCCCCAGCGCCCACGGGTCGGCCATAGCAACCTGCCCCTCACCCTCGTCCTCTCACGGCCGCTCTAGAGGAGCGCGGCTCTGCTTCAGCGTCTGGTCTCCTTCAACCTCCTCCTCCTCCTCCTCACACACCTCTCAGACCGCCTCCGGTCCCTCGCCATGCGATCGCCCACGAGCACTCCGGGCAGCTGGGAGAAAGTACCGGAAGCTTGCACGGATAGTACGGTCCACCAGTGACCCGGTCTCCTGCACGTCAGTGTCCAGAGGTACATGAGCCTTCTCCTCCTTTGCCTCATACAATGCACGCTCTCTCTCTCTCTTTTTTGTATCTTTCTTCCTCTCTTTCTACCCATCTTACTCTGTCTTAGTGCTGTCATGATAAAACAGCAGCTTTCCAAAGTAACACTAAAACCAGCCTGATGCCAGACCAACACATGCCAATATCCAGGAACTCAGTGGGACTTTCAGATGTCTCAAACGTTTACAGGGTCCTTTGTCCTCCATTTCCACCCCGGTGCAGGAAGTACCTTCAGGTTCAGGAACTACTAGACCTACAAGTTCACCTAGCCTAGGAATTTTGCTCTTCAGTCACAAAATCAATTCCGAACATGACAAGATAACAACAACAACAACAACAACAACAACAACAATACACTTTTCTATAATAACCTACCAGAGTAGGTTCTTATTCCTCCCCCAAAAACTGTCCTGAAAGGGGTCCTACAGAGGCCGTTTCTGAGGTTGAAACATGCACAAGAGTGTGGGCCGCCCTAAAATGGCCCCCCAGTTCCTACAGTGGAAAAACGTACAAAGAACAACCTAGGTCACGAACATTATCTTCACAATCACTCCCCCTTTCACCTCCAGTGCATTTTGCTGCTGACCTGATGGAAATCTAGCCTGGATGTTTTACTTTTATCTGTGCTCTGACTCTGTGCACAGGTGACGGCTGTAGCTGCGCCTCTCCAGGTAACCAGCCCGCTGAAGGCTCCTCCCCACAGATCTCACCTGGGCCAGGTACGCTGCTCTCCGCATGGGGTCAGAAACTCTCACGTTAGCTTTTAACTCGCTTATTATCAGACCACATCTGTTTCATGTCAGCCTTTTACTTTGACATTCTGCCTCCATTATACTGGAGTAATGACTGGACTGGAATGAATGTCTAATGAGATTCACTTAAAATTGTTGAAATAGTTGTTAAGGGCTAATTAGTATTGTGTGGAGTTCAATGAATCATTCTTTGATGTGTGTGCTGAAGTGTGAAGTGTTGTTCAATTAACTAAGATGAGATAGTGATTTGAAAAGCCATTTTTAACACAACATGTTCTTTCCCCTTCCCAACACACACACACTCACACTCATTCTCACTCATTCTCACACACACAAACACACACACACGCACACACTCACAGATTGTTCAGATCAACCAGAAGCAACAGCATCTATGCAGGGTCCCCCCAAACCCATCACCCGCGCTGGGGGTCGCAAACCGAGGGAGGGGGGCAAGGCGGAGCTCCGTCTGAAGCCCCGGACGCTGCCATCGACCCCCCAGGAGCGCCCCCACTCGCTGGCCGACTTCAAAACCTATAAGGACACCAAGATCCTGGTGGCCAAGTTCCTGGAGCACTCCAGCTGCAGCCTGCCTCCAGAGATCCAGCAGGTGGTCAACAGCATCCGCTACGTCATCAAGTCCGACGAGAGGCACATGGACGAGGCCATCTTCAGCGCCAACATCATAGATCAGGTGGGAACCCCGACCCCAAAAACAAGACCATTGCTCCGTCAGGACAGATTATGTACAAGGTTAAATAATAGGGTAGAACTCACCTAGTGTGAATGTACATAATCCTCGATATTGAATTTGATGCTAATATTTTATTATAAATGTTTATATAACATGTTTGTGTAACGCATGTGAGCATTTGGCTGGCTTAGCTGCGCTTTAGAACAGAACTACTTCCGGAGCTTAACACTGGAACCGGAACTACCAGTACTATGATATCCCAACCATGCAATGATGCCACTTGATGATTTCACAATCGAAGTTAGATCCTCACAAATATCAATATGTATTAAATATAATTGTGACACTGTCAATATTGGTTATCCACAATCTGTTAATTAGAAGTCAAAAGTAGATTAGGCTAAATTACCTAATGCTTAACCATCGTAAGCCTGTTCATTTGGGGATCCTCAGATTTGATGTCACATGTGTGAAGGTCATATAAATTCAAATGGCCAATAAAGCAAAATTCACAATGGCGCTTGATAATGGCAAAAATGAAAAAAAGAATGCGCTAACGTTATTTGCATTTAGCGGGAAGAGGAAGCAGCCTAAAATGACAGTTGTCCACGTGGTCTATGTCGATATAGCACTGATTCACAGTCAAAGTAGTCCTACATAGTGGATATAGCCTAAAGACATGCCATTTTTGTAATGGATCTAATTCTGAGAAGACATTTTTTTCTAATTCTTAAATGGACAAGAAGCATCCTCTAGTGGCAGCTGTGAGATTTGGTGATGACACAGCCACTGAAATCAACCTAAATCTGACAAATCTGTGGTGTGCCGCTATACAACAAAACAGAAAAACCACCTCAAACATTGCTGTAGAAACAAATGCAAATGATATATGACCAAAACAAGCATATTTAAAGGTTATTGTGGGCTACATGACACTATTATGAGGGATAGCATAATTGCTAATCATTTCATACAATAAATCAGCCATCACAATCATTCTGACTTAGTTGATTAAACATCCATGCAAATTGTCTTCATTTGAGCCAGCAGTATTTTGTCTTAAAATACGTCTTTGTGTAAACCAAGGTAGACAAGAGGCCTGTCGAAGGGTATCACACCTGTGATGGTTCTCCCCTACGACTTGCCATCGCAGTAATGGCGCTGCCGCAAAATGGCAGAACTCACAAATCCGTGTTGAGCGCTTAAACGACCCCAAATAATGAACCCCTTCCCTGATAGAAATGCACAGGTTTTATGCAGTCGTTTGGTGTAATCGACACCACTTTTGCTCGCTAGTGCCCCCTTGTGTGCTCAGGTCTTACTATGGGCCCATGTACTGTCAATTAGCTTAAATGTTCATCTTTTCCTTGATCTGTTTATCCTCAGGTGATGACCCAGTCCCAGCGCATGGCGGGAAGTCCCAGGAAACGTCTCCATGAGGACCTCCACCTGCAGAGCTGTGGCGCTTTGAGTTCGCCCTGCTCGCCCCTGCGTCGCCCCTCTCCCAGCGCCCCAACCCCCCCAGCCCCCTCAGCCCCATCCCAACCTCCAGGATCTACCCCCACCCTTCCCAACCGCCCCCAAAGCCTCATCAGTGTCTGCAGAGAAACCATACTCTGACCCATCAGGCAGGTCCCCATCCCTCTGACCCCGCAACCTTCAGTGCCCTTAAAAAGGGAGAAGTGCCAAGGTCATGACCTTCATCAGCAGCAAAAATTGTAGCATTCAAATACATACACACACACATACACACACACACACACACACACACACACACACACACATACACACAGCTCATCATCTATGGAGGGGCTTCCCTCATTCCAACAAACAAACAAAGAAAGCAAAACAATTTTAAGACCTGAATAGAACAGATGGACAAAATATATTTATTTTTTACATCAGTCAAAGCAAAACTCATTCTGGACGGGACAGGACAGGAACACAGGAGTGTTTCAGCCAGACATCGCTCAGGCCCTGACCTGGGTGAAAAGATGTCAGGGTGATGGATGGACTTCTTTATCAAACTGTGAAAGTAGCAAGAGATTTGGGACACTGCTGGCCTCTGTAGTCTTTTGTTTTGGAGGATATTGGAGCTGAGTGTCTGTGTCATTGAGTGCCACAGAGGGGTCTATCTGATGTTCTGTACTACTCTGGATTATGTCACTTACCTCAGTGTGTGATGGTTCCTATCAGCATTACAATAAAAAGATATGGGTTTTTATCTGGGGCGTCCTGTGTTTACTAATCTGTCTTAAATTCATGATGAGTTATTTCCTAATCTTAGTAGCATTTGAGGCGGTTTGCTATACTAGAAGGGAAAGAACACAAAGGAATAACAGAGCAGGAAGGTGAAAAGAAGTAGTGAAAAAAAAAACTAAGAAAAGAAAGATGAACATGAAAGAAATTTAAATTAGAGGAGGAAGAGAAAGGAGAAGAGGAGGATGAAGATGAAACAAGTTGAAGAGGACGACAGGCAGGAAGCAGAAGAGGAAACTGCAGTCTGTACTGAATCGAGAAGCTGGCAACACCATTCCCTAATCTCATAGGGAAAGAAGCACCATGAACGTGCTTCACGCATCAGCAACCATGCAGTGAGAATATGTGATGATACCTCTGGTTGTTCATTTCATCGACAAAAAGCGGGCGCAGCCAAGCAGAAATGGGTTGAGTAATTAGTGGATGTAGCGAATAATTAATTCTTTATCATCACAATGACTCGACCATACCAACGTTCACACAAAGCTCAGTATTTGTTCTACAATAGAGCACACAACATTCCCAGTTGGGAAGGGAGCGGTTTACACCAGGGGAGACAGGGGTTCTTGGGTGGGGATTCCAGCCAGATATTAATCATTTAGAAGTTCCACAGAAAAAGGTTTTGCTTTGAAGGAACTCATTTATCCATGGAATTCCGACGTCTGTGTGCAGACACAGCCCAGCATCGCGCTGACCTGCCCATGTTTGCGCTTAGAATCTTGCTCACGTTATGAAATTAGCTAAATGATATTGGCAAGTTATTAAATTAGCTTTAGGTCATGTGCGATGGCGGACTTTGCGTGTTACCAGCCACGTTGCCCATCAACGAAATTAGGGGCCCCCGGATTTTGACTAATGAAGAGTGTTTAGAAACATCCAGGGCCTTCATGCATCATGCGCAGAGACAGTCCTGGTGTGTCCCACCCGCTGATGCATCACATGGAAATGACTAAGTGAATGTAAACACTCACATGAAGGATGTCTTGGCTCTGGAGGTGCATCTGTGGTGATGATTTAGAGGGGAACATTGGCCATCTGTCACAACATGTCACACAGTCTTGCACCGCAAATCTAACAAAAACATTTCCAAGGATTTCACTGTCAAAATTCTTCTCAGTTAAACTGACAATACAAAGCTGCTATGCCCATATCTGTTGCTATAAACGTTTTGACTTCTTTGTTGTCTGAACAGTCTGTAATGACGTGTTATGGATTACAAGGAGAATAAAATAAATCTACATATCTAAAGACATTTACAATTATTATACCAGGTGAGTTACACTCTCTAGCATAATTCCAGCATGTACACTGTATTTATGCCAGATGTGTAAGACTCACTGGACCAAATTCAACTTCAGTATGTATGTTATTAAGAATCTATTCCCCCTGTTCTTCCAAGCAGACAAGGTTGTAGTCACACTGTTCTTTGTCCTGACCTACCCATAATATGAGGGCATTGATTAGCAACAACAGCATGTGCTAAATTGTACTATAAAGTCGTTTTCATTGTGTGATTATGAAAAGAAGGTTATGTGAGGAAGGACTGTTAAGAGATTGTTGACATCAAAAATCAGTTGCCATTGGTTATCTGATGGGCCCCTGCCCCCTCTGTCTAGAGAACAGCCACTTCAGTGTACTAGCAACGAAAGCCTTAAGGCCAACTCACATGGTAAGCGATGCAACTGCGACACATGTGACAAGTAGACACATGTGACAAGAACCATAGCAAAAACAATCATCTGGTAATGATAACACAATCATCTACCTATATGTGCTAATTGCACCCTAGCTTATAAAATATTATGTTTAACGCTTAAACATATCAGTATTTCATTCAGCTCGCTTCTTTCAATTGTTTGTCTATGGGGGGTGCGTAACTGACACATTTGAACCTCTCAAGAACCACTTAGGCTAAAAAAAACATTTGGGTATGTTTATATATGGCTACATTTGCTCACATTTCTGGCTTGCTCAACAAAATAGCCGGCAACAAGTCATCAAAATTCAGCAGCCAATACATGCCTGTGTGAATGGACAACCTTAATGACATTTCGTAGACTTATAATGGCATATAGAAGTCATTTACCCAATTTCAAACAAATCAGCCATAAGATGTAATTTCAACAAGCTACCACATGTCTTCCACTGTTCCTCTGAAATGTTTAGGTCTTTCTTCAAAATGAATTGTGCCATTAAATCCTCCGTAATATTTATATTTCAAATCGACTCTTTCACCTGTTTAAGTGGTAAAATCTACTACTTGGGTCAGTGCCGACATACTGCTTGGACCCCGATGATTGCTGCATGTGTTACATTTACACTTACATAGCAGGTACTGTTCACAACCAGCTGCCACATACACAAAGTATAGTTCCTTACATTAACACTCAGAATAAGATATACAACAAACTTTTTAATCTAATCTATCTATCAGAAAGGCAATCATTGAAGATCAATCATTTCTTCTAATGGAAAATATCTTGTTTCACTTAATTCTTAAATAATTCTCTCACTTTATGCAGCAGTCATACTCCGAAACACTATGCAGTACTTCTAGTTTCTGAGATCGATATTTGTTTTTTGTTTTCCAGGGCGGCATATCAAACCCCCTTTGATTGATACATAGGCACCAAAACACACAGGTAACGACATTAACTACTTTTTTTCAAATTCTCTTTTTTTTCCAATGGCAGGAAACACAGGTGATGATTAGCCTAATGAAAACGTAAAAATACAGTCAGTTGCATCACAAGTAGTGTGTGTTACCAAGCAATTAGCTGCAACATACAGAGTTCCACCATCTAATTCATTTGTCGCATTGCTTGCTGTGTGTTTTAGCCTTTAGAGTGCCGCTCTACATGCTTACAATGGAGTTATTTCAAGGTGCTTATACGACAGAAAAGTCTCCCAAGTGAGGATCTGTTTATTAACAATTTGACCCTCACTTAACTTAAATAAAGGCCTTGAAAACAGCTGACAGAACAAGCTGCTAATGTACGTATAGCTGCCCTCCGAAAGACACTGTGTTACAAAGGCAAACTAAAAAGGAAACTGTGGCATAGAGGTGTGAAACTGCAACTGGTGCACTAGCAGAGACACCAGAGGTTGTGGCTGTTTAACTGCCACAAGGTCTCATCCACTAAACATACGTACGTATGTATCTTATGTATACATAAGAATACACTTACACAGACAAATAACAGGGGGTAGACATGGGGTAGACCTGGTGGAATCAGGTGAGTTGTGTGACACAACCTTAATGTGACATAATATGTTTGTAGAGTCTGGTAACCTAATTACAAAAATATGCACACAAATTAAAGCCACAGACTTTTTTTTGCCGCATTTTATACATTAATGAGGACACATATTATGGACTTCTTTTAAACCAGACTGCTTGTACAGTCTTCCCAGTACACCAGAGAGATACAGCTTTCTGAGAGCCTCCACCTTTAACCAGTCGAGGTTAAACTAAGAGCCATCAGCATCAAAAAACATGACAACACACGAAAGAAGGGGTAGAATGGATCAGAAGAGTTTGTTGTTGAGTATCTGGCTTGCACTAGATTGAGCAGCAGCCTTGTTCATTACATTTTAGTATTTTGTTTATGTGCTAGAATTTTTCAGAGCAAAAAGAGATTTTTCTTTCTTCTTTTTTTTTGTACAGTGCCCTGTAGAAGGGGCCTGCTGAGCCCAGCCTGACCATTGCAGGAGGCGTGCAGTGCAGCGGAAATTAATTTGAAATCATTGAGGTGAGGCTGCGTTCTCTTTCTATTGAGGTTTATTCATATTAATGTTATGTAGAGATTCTCATGCACTGATCTACAGGGGTCTGCTGCAGGAGTCTCTGACGTCCACGTTGAAAAATTCCTCTGATACCATAAACTGATATCATATCGGAATATCACTCTGAAAACAAAAGCATCTCAACAAAGTGCATTCGTATTTACCCAAGCAGAGAGATATTGCCTCTATTCATGATAAACAAGTGATTACAGAAAGACTCTATTTTGTGTAGGATACAACCTTGGATTGGAGAATTCTGACGCAGATGTAGTCAGCCATAACCTCCAATCTTAAAGGGGCCTCTAAGAACAATCTGATGCCTTGCTGACAACAGCCTTTGTTTCATTTTAATTAAATATGCCTTGTGGGCCCTCTGTACAAATCAATGTCTAATTTTGTGAAATGAATAGTCAGAATAAAAAATGAGAAACTGAAAACTTTAGATAATACCCAGATCAGGAAAAATGATATCTTTAAGACTTTTTACATAGCCATGTTTATTATGACTCTGTGTCTTGATTCAAGTTAGTGATTCATTTAAAGGGGAGCTCTGAGGCGATAGGCGGTGTCATTGTTTAGTCCTGGTGTTTTTCGGTTGAACTGTCCTTGTGTTTGTGAAGAAGTCAGACAGGTCGTGCTTGTTTATGTGAAGGTCTCCCACCTCAACACTTAAAGGCAAATACAATGTCATCTAATGCTGTGTGCCTAAGGCTATGCTAGGTGCAAAGTCATATTATCTGTATGATAATTCCAGTACACCAAAAGCCTTCACATGATAACCCAACAGTTGGAGCATCACTTTAAAAAAACAAGTCATTTGATTGAATGTCCTGTCTGGCTGTGTGGATGTACTACAAGATATGAATGGAACATCATGTCCTTATTACTTACACTGTGGTACCAAACCACCAAAATAAAAGAAAGAAAACATTTTGTATTCAGTAAAGTTGATAGACCCAAATGTGTTTTACACACTGGGAAGCTTTTCCATATAGCACAAGAGCTACACTTGTTTATACAATATTTTATTAGAATATAGTTTCAAAATAATTCCAGCATGCAACATAATCATGGCATTTTGCTTAGATTCATCTGTGCAAAATAATTGTTACTTGCATGAAAACATGGACATCTGGACATCTGTTCAGAACTAGAAATAATTGTAGAAAAAAAAACTAAATACATAAAGATTAGATGTTTAAATCAAACTATTTACTAGCCCCTTACATAGCATACTGTGTGTTCTATCATCATAGATCATCTAGGCCTATGCCTAAGACAAGATGCTTCATTTTCGCATTCAATTTTTTTAAATTTTATGTTAGCATCAGAAATCATTCAGAGATCGAAGATAGGCTATTATACAATCACTACGTTACTCAATGGTAAGTTTACTATGTCTGTGTCTGCAACGAACGCGGAACTTTGAGAGCCACATCTACAATTTTGTTCACGCCACCGTCCGTTTGAGTTTTTGGTTCATTCTAGCAAACGAAACCCCACCCACCCTATTATAAGGGAAACCAATCACGTTTAACCTATTTGATATCCTCACTGAAATCACCAATCTGAAGCCCAGATTCACCAACTTCTATTGGTGGGATTGGTCATTGTAACTGTCAGTTCTTATTTTCCTGACACCTTACATGTAGAGGAACGCTTACGAATTACGGTTTTTTTTTCTCCATCTAGACGTGGATGTCGGAAGAAGTATTCTGCTTGATTGGCATGGTTGGCATTATTGATTCGGTAGGCATATACGTTTCTCGACTTAGCTAACCCTTTCATAATGTCGTGTGCAGACCTTGGCGAGCGTTTATGATGTGATAAGCTTGCAATGATAGCGTGATATGTAACTGTCAGGTTAGCAGTCTGTGGATGCAGATCACATAGAAGGAAGTAACGTGAACGCTAGCTGTCGAGCTGCCATATCTTCAGACATACCTTTGACATTTGCCAGGGGTATTTTGGCTCTTAAAACAGCACAAGAAGATACGCTGTCATTTAACACGCTCATGGTTTCCCTCAAACCAAAATCAACTTGGGTAAGCCTGGCTTTTGAAGCTGTTGTCAATAACCAGCTAGCTATCCATAGCTAGCCAGCTTTACACTGGCAACTGTTGGTGGAAGGCAAGGATCTGTGAAAAGGGCGAAACGTTGGTCAGCTTGGAACCATCAGCCTATGCTTCAAGGCTTGCTTTGACAGTGCGGCCATGGTGCACTAGCAGTCAGCACTCTTAGTCTGTCAGTGTGAAAGGCAGCTATGTGTTTAAGTAGCTAGCTACACATTAACGTTACCTAGAGGAAATAATTGTGTCGTGGCATATATCACGTTAAGCTAGCATGTTTGCTGTCAAGTGGTCGGTTTAGCCATACTTGATAGCTAGCGAGCTATGAATGATTGGATAGCAATAAAGTAAATATTCTTGTTTACTGATGTGACGTGGTGCATTTTGCCACATAGACTTGAGTAGCACTGCTCTGACGGACACCGTACAGTTTGCCTGTAAAAGGTGTTTGGTGTTAACAAAGCGTGTTGTGCTTATGATTGCAACTGGATAGTTAATTTCTCTTGGGAATTTGAAGTAGCTAACATTAACGGTTGTGTTGCCAAAGGTAGGGCTGTTTAAGTGCAAACTAACGTCTGCTTTGTGCGGCTCACATAGGCCACGTCGCTGTTGTTGCTGTTAAGCCTCAGACAGAAGTGTGGAGTTTGTGTGGATGTTAGCAAGCTCAGTAAGAAACGTACAAATTAGGTAACATTACCTAATACGATAAATTAATGAAAACGGATGTTTTCTTCCACCTTTCCCCCAATCCAGACGGGCCTTGTTCAGTAAGCTAAATGCTGGACAGGGACTATGTCTTACAATTAAGATTGCTAGTGTGATAGCATAGCTTGCTTGCTAGATAACGTCAGCCAGCCAGGCTGGCGGTCAGTACACGGTTAGTATATGCGAAGTAACGTAATATTTCCTATTAAAAAAGGAAAGATATTTATTTATTGAAAAAAGTAGAATAAAGGTATGAAGATGGTAGGGTTCAGCGCAAATCGTCGAGGAGGCCGCCTGCCGTCCTTCATCTTTATTGCCTTGATGGTGGTTATCGTCATCCTGTCTTTCAACTACTGGAGCGTGTCCAACAAACACGGGCGCCTGCTGGACGAGCTGGCCGAGGTACAGACTCAGGTGAAGCGGACGGACGCAGCACGGAGCCGCTTGGAGAAACGCAACTCCGAGTTGATGGTGCAGGTTGACACGCACAGGAAACAGATCGAGCAGAAAGATGGAGACTTCAGCGTGATGGAAGGGAAACTACAAGCTCGGGAAGCGCTTATCAAGAAGTGCACCGATGATAAGGTGAGTAATTGTTTGGGGTGCAAGAGTCATTGATGATTGACCTGCTTTTATATCACAGAACTTTGGTCGACAGTATTGTAAGGACGTTGGTCCGTTGTTGGCTACTTTTGGGACACGACTCATTTGGGACACGTTCTCTAATGACACTGTGTTGTTCACAATGTTGTTCAACAAGTGCAACATGTAGTATTCAAATGCAAACAACTATGACAACTTCTTGCTACTTGTCTGGAAGTTTTTTTTAACGGTGATTTGCGTAGCAGTACTTTGAGGGCCTTTTAAAAACCTGTTCAAAATATGACGCGTAAATAGGTGAATATTCCACTGTATCCTGGACACACCAGAGCAAACTATATCCCACCCTAAACTTCAAACAGCTTGATATCAACGGTTGGCTCTTGTTCAAATAAGGAACACGGTAAATTCAAAGAGGTAATTTATTTCGATTACGCTAGTCTGTTTGACAGGTCTATTGTATCAAAGCTGACTGGTGCTCCAAGGATACAAATTGTATCCTTGGAGCACCAGTCAGCTTTGCTCACCCATTGAGATTGTGCACTTAGTTCCAGGGTAATGTCTAACTGTTTTCTAGGATTGATGTACTTTTTAGAATACATGTCCTAGTGATGGTGTGTGAGTGAGTGATTGCATGCGTGTGTGTGTGTGAGAAAGAGAGAGGGAGAGGGCTCACAAGAGGGTGTTGAGCAGAAAGATTGGCTTTCTTTCTCTTATGGCTTAATCACCAACTTGAGTACGCCATTCGATTTCTAATAAAGTGTTTCAGAGGTTGAGCAGAGTTAGACAGGCTGAATAGCAAACCCGCCTAGATCCCTGCTAACAGAGGCGTTGTTCTGCCAATCCGGCCTTTGTCCAGATGCCTGATGCCCACTTTCTCACACAAATGCACACACACCACGAAAGACCACCCCTCTGTTACCTTCCCCCCGTGATGGATGAATATTGGTCTCACACATATACACACACACACACACCGAACACACACACACACACACACACACACACACACACACACACACACACACACAGTGGCATATTCATGCAGCATCATATGCACAAATATACACACTAACACACAAAAACATTTACAGAGCTCAACATACTGTGTGTGTGTACACAGACATATGCACTAGCACACTCTGCGACCTACTGCAAACACATTATTCATAGATTGAAAACTCAAAGAAGCAGATATAAATGCATAAACTCATAACACTCCTATATGCACGTATGTATGCACATGCACACACACACACACAGAAACACACACACACATCCCTCCATCCCATCTGTCCTCCCCCATTTCCCTCTCTCTTCATCCACCCTTTCTGTCCCTTCCGTTTAGTGTGTATATTGTATGCATTACATAGCATGGGAAGTGAATGCTATGGCTCTTGGTCTGAATTGTGTGCCTGCCAATCGTGTGTGTGTGTGTGTGCGTTGGGGGTGAGGGGGCGGTGTTTGCTCTCAGGCTTTTTGTGGGCCACCTGTTACCCCTATGCCTTTGTAACTTGTGTGTGTATGTATGTGTGTGTGTGCGCGTGGGTGCGTGCACGTGTGTGTGTGTGTGTGTGCGTGGGTGCGTGCACGTGTGTGTGCGTGCGTGCGTGCGTGTGTGCGTGCGTGCGTGTGTGCATGCGTGCGTGTGGGTGCGTGCGTGTGTGTGTGTGTGTGTGTGCCGGTGCCTGCGTGCGTGTGTGTTTGTTTGTTGAAGGATCATTCCTCCTCCAAAGATCCAGGGAGACGCATGTGTGAGGGTTCTCTTCTGTCGCTGTAGTGCACATGTAATGTTTTCAACACTCCCCTGAGCTGAGACTTCTCACTTCCTCAAATTCGAGACATCACCTCCAGCGTGCCGGAAGAGGCCCAGAGCAGGGCCACATGTCGGGAGGGATATTCAAACTACACACCCACAGACACTGTTTGTCATCCAGTCTGCGCCATCACTCCATTATGGAGGCCTTAGGGATCTTGTTATTTCCTATGAAGTTATTAGCAAGTGAAAGCGATTTATTCTGGCTAGGAAGTTAACAGGAGTGTAGCTGTTATACTGATGCTGTCGTCCGAGGTCAGAAATTAATGACAGCTTGAATTAGAGGGAGTAGATAGAGATTGAGAAATAAAGAATTACAGAACTGTAATGGTTCTTAGAGAGGGCACACACAATGAATCCTGATATGATACACCTGTAATGTGATTGATTGCTTTGTGTTGTCGTTTCGAAATCGGTGAACCTGCGTAGCTCACAATGTTGGATGACTTTGCATGAGTGGATGTCAAAAAGGCCAGAGGGGGCAAAAAAAACTGATTTTGGCCAGTGTGTGAACGCAATACTAGGAAACAGCCTGTATGTGTGCTGAAACTCAAAAAAAGTACACACACACACACGTAAGTCTCTCTCTTCCTTTAAAACTCTCTTTCCATCTCTGTCTCTCCTTGTTTGTTTGTTTTATTTGTCTTGTTTCTTCCTTTCTTTGTTTTTGTATCTCTTCCTCTTTTTCTCTCTCCTCTCACTGTCACTCAAGGTGTTTCTACTCTTGTTGTGTAAACCCCCAGTGTGGTGTTTGTGGTTGGCCCTGCCCATGAGCTGTGATCAGGTTGTCCTACTTAAGAGATTTGAACAGCCCCATGACTAGAAGAAATACAGTCAATCATGTGCCTCTTCCAAAACCTGCACAGAACCTGTGTAGTCTGCCTGAAACACACAAACACACACAACCACAAATCGAAAGGTAAAAAATCTTTCATTCTTGGCCAAATAAATCAACATTTATATATTTTTAAGGAATATAATTTTTTGAATATGTGTGTGTGTGTGTTTGGGTTTGTGTGTGTGTGTGTGTGTGTGTGTGTGTGTGTGTGTGTGTGTGTGTGTGTGTGTGTGTGTGTGTGTGTGTGTGTGTGTGTGTGTGTGTGTGAATACGTTTAGGCCCAACTGAGGCTCTATGAGATCAAATGTCTCTGGGAGCTCCAGGGGTCGTGTTGTGCTGAAGTGTGTATGCTGGGAGAAACACTGTGTGATGTAAAGTGCTTGCCATCAGCAGTATATTGTCCTTTTAAGGGAGCTTGTGTAAAGTGCATTGCCATTAGATCCTCTGAAGTGCCAGAGGAGAGACTACACAGATCGCTCTCTCTCCCTCCCTTACCCTGTCTCTCTTTTGCTCACTCGCTCACTCACTGTTGCATTCGCTGTTTCAATTCTTCTGTTTCTCTCTCTCTCTCTGTCTTTCCCTGTATCTTCCCTCGCTCGCTGACATTCAGAAAAGCTTCAGAAGTCCTAATTTTCTTCACCGGTAGAGGTCACATGCTAAGACCTATATAACCGTTTCCCCTATGCTTCTACCGCCTCATGGCCTCCTAGTCAAGCTCTGTGTCACTCCCTCACCTGCGTTTACACTCATGTGTCTCTCTCTCTTCTCTCTCTCTTTGGCTCTCTCTCTCTCCTCTCTCTGTTTGGCTCTTTCTCTCCTCTCTCTTTGGCTCTGTCTCTCTCCTCTTTCTATGTCTCTCTCTCCACTCTCTCTCTCTTTGGTTCTCTCTCTCTTTGTCTCCCTCTCTCCTCTCTCGCTTTGGTTCTCTCTTTCTCCCTCTTTTCTATGTCTCTCTCTCTTTCCTCTCTCTCTCTTTGGTTTTCTCTCTCTTTGGCTCTCTCTCATTCACTCTCTCTTTGGCTCTCTCTCTTTTTGGCTCTCTCTCTCTTTGGTTCTCTCTTTCTCCTTCTTTCTATGTCTCTCTCGCTCGCTCTATGCAGTGTGGGTGATGGGGTGAAGCTTTTATCTGTTCGATGGGTGACATTGATGTTGTGATTACTGCCCCATATCTCCGGAGGGTGTTCTCTGATTTATTAATGTCTTCCACAGCCCCCCCCCCCCTCCCACTCACTGTCTGCAATCTACTTGTTGTTCCCTCTCTTTATGCCAAGCTATGATTCTGTAGGCTTGTGTTGTATCTTGTTAGTGTTTAGCTGTGTTTTAGTGTAAGTGTCTTGTGATTTGATATGATTTGGAAGACTATTATGTATTTGGCAGTTAGCCTGCAGTACACACAGATGAGTTTCAAGTCTAGATGTGATGCCTTTGATGTCATCAGTTAGTTGGTTCCAGACCTGAGTAGCGTAGCCTGCCTCATCAAGTTTAATTCTGACAGGTATTCTCAACAGACAACTCTCCAATGATCTGGTCTAGCAGGTGTGTACTGGTCCTGCCCCCCTTTTGTGATTTAGAAACAAGCCGCAGTCTGGTTTTGTGACTAACTGGAAGCCAGTGTAAGGATTTAGGTATCTGAGCAATGTGCTCGGTTCTTTGGTCTTTTTGTAAAAACGCTAGCAGCTGCGTTTTGTACAGCCCAAACCTGTTTAAGAAGGTTCAGGTCCTGGGTTCGGTGAAGCGCCTTGAGACAATTGTATTGTTATGACGCAGTGAAAAGGCCTGTGAAAAAAAAAAAAAAAAAAAAACATTGCAAATGTCAACCTTTCTGGAAATACAACTATGAATGAGTTTTCCATTATGTTTGAGATGGCATGTTTTTGAGACAGTAAAAAGCTGATTTCGTTATTGCCTAAACATGATCGTTAAAACTGAGATTGCACTCAATTAAGACACCAAGGTATTTAACAGTCCTTTTGTTGTGTCCAGATGAGGAAGCAATCCACTGTCTCTCCTAGGGTAGCTATAGTTGCAGTCCTTGTGGTCTGCATCGGCTTTGTCTTTTGGTGGAGGAGTGAGTGGCGCGTTTGTTATGGCTGGAGCTATAAAAAGAGCAGGAGGTAGAGCTGTTTTAAGACTGAAGGCCAGGAGGATGGGAGTCGTGACTACTTGTGGAAGCCCAAGGTTGTGTGAGCTGAGAAGGAGGTCATTCTGCTGCTGTGTGTGTGTGTGTGTGAGTGTGTGTGTTAGAGTGAGAGTGTGTGTGTTAGAGTGAGAGTGGAGACAGAGAGTTTAGAATTGTGCGCCTCCTAATGGATTTGGAGAGTAGAGCAGCACCATTAAAAGAAAAGGGAGGAGAACAAAAGAAACTCCACCAGCTTTTCTGTTGAGACACACACACACACACACACACACACACACACACACACACACACACACACACACACACACAAACACAGACAAGAACACACAACAAACAACACACATGACGAGTCCTACATGCATGCACCTGCACACACCACCCCTATCCCTAACAGACCCAGCGCTGTCTCCTTCTCTTTCCCGCGAAGTGCTACCTCCTCCATGCCTGTTAAGGCAGCTCTCAGTACTTCAGATTGGATTTTGTCTTTGTGTCGAAATGAAAAGAAGTAGCAGTGCAATTCAGTGCCTTGGCATCTGTAGAGAGGGAGAGAGAGTGAAAGAGAGAGAAAGAGAAGTCGAGAGAGAGTAATGGGTAGAGAGAGAGCGAGAAATATAGCGAGGGAGAAATCGAGAGAAAGAATAATAGCTAGAGAGAGAGCGAGACAAAGACGGAGCGAGAGAAACATGGTCAGTGTGACTAGAAAGTCAATATGTCCCCCCTCTGGGGTTTCTCCCTAATGGAGGCAGCGGTCAGAGTGTTGTGATTCATTCAAGCGTCCTGATTTATTTGTCTATGAAGCCACAGCAGAGCCCGTATGGGCTACTGACACACTGCATCAGATACAGATACTGAACACAGCCAGACGATGTATCAAAGCCTAGACTGAGCTCCCAGGGGGGGGGGGGGGGGTACTCATAGACTCTCTTCTTTAATGAGACATTATTGGGTGCTTCAAAGGCATATTATGAAGGAAAGCTTCTCAGCAATCCTATCTGGTTTGTAAAGTCTAGTATCACCTCGAATAAATTTGATTCTAAAATGTAGCTAATTCTCAAGCAAACTGGTTTGGTAAATAAAGCATTTGTTGAGGTATAAACTGGTTTGTAGAGTTGATGCTTTACATATGAACTGGTTTAAAAAGCAAAGCGTCACTGCAAAGTTAAACCAGTTTGTAAGTCAAGGCTTCTCCTCAAATAAACTGAAACAAACTGAATAGTTGTAAAGTAAAAAGTACCTCCTCACAGATGAACTGGTTTGTAAAGTTCTTTCCCTCCCCTCTCTAGATGAAGTTCCAGAATGATGTCACTAACCAGATGTCAGAGATCCAGAGGCTGACAGGTAAGTGTTTGGCACAGCCAGTAGAGGGCGATGTTTCACATTCTGATTGGCTGAAGGATAACCACTTTCGATTGTTTAGAAACTTCTCCCCACCCCTGGTGGTCCGCGGTGGCATTGCAGGGGGTCCGCGAAATAAGCCTATGTTGATTCATCCACTATTGATTTAAAAAAAAAAATAATAATAATAATTATTCAGATTACTCTTGAAAATGTCTGAAATAAGAAAAATATGTCTAAAATAATATAAAGGAGATTCAGGCTGACAGAATGTAGCCTTGTACCTATCCAGTCTATGGTAGCCTGTTGTGCCTTGCAAACTACCTACCTGGGTGAGAGTGTTTTTTTGGTGTACTTGAAGAATAAGTACAGGGCAAGGCTTGAACCAGAGAATGTTTCGTTTTCATTTCGTCAGGCTGTGTGGACTTCACCATGCCCAGATATTACACTGACAGGTCTCCCCTCTCTCCACGCACGCACGCGCAGGCACATCAGTGGACCGCGGATTTCTTTCTAGTCAGATTGGTGGTCCCTGGGACAAAACCAGTTGAAAACCCCTGTGTTAGATGACAGCCAGTCTTATTGTAATTTGCCAGCTTCATGCAGTTGGTTTCACATAAGCTGTTGACCTTAGTTGCAAGTGGTTTCTTCATTGATCTACTCTCTGCTGAAGGTCATACTATACCCTATACATGGGAGATTGTTTGCAATGTGTGTATGCATGCATATCTTTGTGAATATGCTTAATTGTGGGTGTAGGTGTGTGTGTATGTGTGTGTATGTGTGTGTCCGGTGTGTGTGTGTGTGTGGCTGTATATTTTGTGTGTGTGTGTGTGTGTGTGTGTGTGTGTGTATCCGTATATTGTGTATGTATGTATGTGTGTGTATGCATTTGTGTAATAAATTGTGAGTGTGTGTGGCCGTATATTGTGTGTGTATGCTTTTGTGTAATAATTTGTGTGTGTGTGTGTGTGTGTGTGTGTGTGTTAATACAGAGCAGATGAAGGAGCTGAGGCAGGAGTTCCTGAAGCAGGAGGACCAGCTTCGAGAGGTGAAGAAGAACAGTACCACCCTGGAGAGGAGGCTGGAGTATGAGAGGTGAGTCCTCCCCTGGGTCCTAATGCCCCGGTCCTCCCATTCCACCACCCTGCACATTCTCTCACCAGCTCCTGTTTCATGACTGGATGCTGTTAAAAACTACACTGCCTTTACTTTCTTGTGGCTATTTTGAAAATGGGTGTTCAAGTGTGGGCATATTAACCAGTTAGAAGAACAATTGTTTGTGTGTGTGTGTGTGTGTGTGTGTGTGTGTGTGGGTGGGGGGGATGGCTGGGTGGGAGGGAGTGGTTCCCGGGGGGAGTGGTTCCTGGGGGGAGTGGTTCTCGGGGGGAGTGGTTCTCGGACACTGCTTACAGCCGATTTGAGTGTCCCGTGTTATTCAGACTGTCATGTCTAAATGGCCAATGGGCAGTGAAGAGGTGTCAGCACAGGACCGCACACCTCCTGCCAAACTGCTGTCTCCACTTGGCTCGGAAGGCTGAAGATCCCTCCCTGAAGCCCAGGTCTTCCTGAGGAGTCATTAGCCTTGCGCCGCAGGGGTAGTGGAACGCACCGCTCACAGAGAAGGCAGACGGACAGGAGACACATTGAGATGTGTGGCACTTGAAGCCGCTGGGCTACACAGCATGGACAGGACTTGACATAGTGTTTGGTGTAGCTTGTTAGATTCCCTGTGCTAACCTGGCCATGCCTCAGTGTGTATCTGCCCGTTTTCAGCACTGGAATGTCGATTTGTGTCGGTTAATGCCACCATGACCGTCTTGCTGACTTCAGCATAAGTGTGTGTGT
Source organism: Sprattus sprattus (assembly GCF_963457725.1). Classification (NCBI taxonomy): domain Eukaryota; kingdom Metazoa; phylum Chordata; class Actinopteri; order Clupeiformes; family Clupeidae; genus Sprattus; species Sprattus sprattus. Next base: position 13,257,480 of record NC_137925.1, read on the forward strand.
GTGTGTGTGTGTGTGTGTGTGTGTGTGTGTGTGTGTGTGTCTGTGTGTGTGTGTGTCTGTATACTTTAGCCTACTCTAGAATTATATTATAGAGCTATTAGAGCTGTTAAGAAGGTACAATCTACTTCAGGAGGGGGCAAGACCAACATAATCAACTAAACCGCAGCTAGGTGAGAATTCACAAAATTCCTCTCCTGGATCGCAGAGTAAATACAGTGCAGTGCAGATAAACCGTCGACAACCCCATGACCTTGGTGCTGTTAGCACCTTGATAGCCGATCTACTGAAGCGCACACATACACACACACACACACACCACATCCTACACTGACAACACTGCAGCCTTCCTGTCGTTTTTATTTTGGACAGTGGAGTCACTTTGTTAAACTCCAGCCCTCTCTGTTCCTATGGTGTTTAGTCTGCAGTGATGGCGATGCCAGGCTCTCTCTCGTGCCCTTAGGTGTCCACCAGACCACAGTGCTGACTCTGGCTAATCAGCCAGCGTGTGGTCGCTAGTCTGCAGTGTTAACATGGCTAAAATCACACT
>NC_137925.1:13260526-13303026 GCF_963457725.1 Sprattus sprattus
TTGAAAGGTATACACAAACCCCAACACTGAACATGCTGTAGCCCTGGTTTGGCTTTTGGTCATTAGCCATTAGGTGCTCCGTTTTCCCATTCCCTTTGCATAGCAGTGAAATGTGTGTGGTGATACATTTAGAAGGCTCTTCGCTATCGAAGTCGCATTTGATGTTGCATCAAAGCCTTGCTTTGTTCTGTCTGTATTTGCAATGACGGGTTTTACCCAGTCCGTAAGCAGGGTTATAAAACAATTGGGTTCTAGCGCGTAATTTAGCTGTTTCTGATTGGACGAGAGACGTTCCATGCTATAGGTTATTCTTCAACATACCTACAGTTACGGGACTTTTCACAGCTAAAAATAAATCACTCCGCGATGAAACATTCGCATTGATGATAACCGTTAATTCAAAGTTTTTAAAATTCCAAACCAAGACGTTGACAATGGAACTATTTTTTGTTATGGAGAAACAATGGCGAAATAAACCATTTTTAATCAATAACTTCGTGTTGAAATGTTAATTTGTTGACTGTAGAATTGTTTTATAAAAGCAATATAGCACTCCATAATATTTATATTTCTGTCATTCAATTCAATTCAATTCAATTTTATTTGTATAGCGCCATAACAATACAATTGCCTCTCGGCGCTTAACAGAGCCCAGAGCCTGAACCCCCTTAGTGCATGCACAACGGCAACAGGGGCAAGAAAAAACTCCCTGTTAGGCAGGAAGAAACCTTGAGCAGAACCACGGCACATAAGGGGGGACCCATCTGCTTGAGGTCGGCCGGGTGGAGACAGGAAGGTGGGACGGGGGGAAGGGGGGAAGGGGAAGGGTAGTGTGGCAGAAGGGGAAAGGAAGCAACAGGGGCAATACACAGCCAGCATTTGGTCACTGGACATATGTGTACATACATCTGGTGGTAAATACATGATACAGACAAGACCAGATTACTGTGGCAATAGGGTTACTGTTACAGGGGTAGGGGATGTAGGGACAGAGAAACATTTCGGTGGAGGCAATAATGTATATTGTACATAAATGCTAGCATAGGGTATTGGGTAGAGTAGGTGTACGGCAATGCAGTGGCAGTGGGTGCGGTTGGCCGAGGGTTTCTCTAGGTAGACCAGGTAGAGAGACTACGTGCAGAGTGGTGGGGGTGGGGAGGGAAAGTTCCACATCCATCAGCGATTGGAACACGCCAGGCTCCGGGGAGGCAGTGGACCTTGCAGGGGCCGCTTGTTGAAGGGGGGGGTGTGGACATCTCAGACCATGGAGCTGCCGATGACCAGGGTGGGGGTCGTCACATCCAGCGGGAGAAGTCGTCAAGGGGATGATGACTGAGTTGAGGGCCCAGGATGGGGAGCAGGGCGGCGTGGGCGATGTCATTGACATATAACCCAGACATACAAGCAACATTACATAACTATCACAACAATTTTTAAGTATCTTTTATGTATTTTTGCTGAGAACCGCTTATCACACATGTGGAAAAGTAGGCTCCATTACGTAACTGTAGATGACTCGTGGCTGCAGTGCGTCTTGAGCCGCACCTGAGACGAGGGCATGCTCTAACCTGGTAGCATACTCGCCTCAATGAAAATCAACAGGTAACGCAAGCCGCCACATACAACCAACGTAGGCAGTGTGAAATGAGCCTTAGGGATTAGGCCTCTCTCAGACATCATGACCAAATTTCATCCCTCTGCTCATACAGAGATGCATTTGCTGTAAGAGCTGAACTGAGTCTTTATCCAGCTGCAGCTCAGCCCCTCATGGTTTTAGGTGCTGTCCTGTCCTGTGCTGTGCTGTGCTGTGCTGTGCTGTCCTGTGCTGTGCTGTTAATGCTCCACATTAAACCTGTCTTTGTCTCTCTTCTCTCTGCTCTCACCATCTGCCCTGGCTCAGACGAGATGGGAAAGCCTGGCAGCGACGCGGGCATGCCTGGAATCGAGGACAGTGAAGTGGGGAAAATGGAAGAAGTGCAGTTTGGTGAGGGGCCCCTGTTTCACTGCTGTGTCACAGATACATGTTATTGAATAGAACTGATATGATGTGATGTAATGGTCATGAACTAGCTAACTTAGCTGTGAGATGTTAATATTCCCCAAGATTACACTGCTCAACTGCAGAGGTAGACCTGCCTTATACATTTGGAGCAAATTACATGATGATTAGAAATAAAATACTTTTTGTCCTCCGCCTATTAGCGGTGCAATAGTAGCTAACTGTATCTGCAGTTACATTTTAGCAAACAAAGTGGACAGAGTTAAACTGTAGTGGTTTACAGAAGTAATGTAGTAGTGTACAGTTTTAGTTTGTTTGATTTGTTTTTGTTTTTCTTTTAAGTAGCTTACTCTATCCACAGTACTATTGTGTTAGCAGAGCACTATATCCAGCATAATAACATTTATGTACTTTGTCAAACTTTCATAGTTTGTTTTTGTATTGTATTGTCATGTATATTATGTGTAATATATGTGTAAGCACATTGAGAGTCCGTTCACCAGGTCAAATTCCTTGTTTGTTCTAACTTACTTGGCAAATAAAATCTGATTCTGATTCTGATTCTGAACTGAACTGCAACCCTTCCCAGGTCTGAAGAAGCCCGCCATCACCCAGAAACAGGCCGCAGAGAGCCCCCTGCTGAAGGAGGACCGGGGAGGCATGGGGGCAGGAGCTGGGCCTGGCGCTGGGGCCGTGGAGGGAGCTGGTGTGGGGATCTCCCTGGACCTCCCGCCGCAGGACAGCGCCCTGGACCTGGAGCACCGTGGGGTCATGCTGGCCCAACAGCAGCCCCCACAGGCCCAGGGTGACCGGCCCATACTGTTTGACGAGGACAACAAAGTGAGGGTGCAGGCCGACGAGCTGGGGGAGCAAAGGAGACAGCTGAGAGGTAAGTTTGAGACACAGACACACACAGACACACACAGACACCTACACTCATTTTCATGCTGGTTTCTATCATGGTTAGTTTGCTTTTGTTAGGTGGCCTGATAAACTTAATCAGTGTGTCTGTGCTTGTTGTGCTGTTGGTAGCCATCAGTGATGTGTAACCCTGTGCTGAGATGGTAAAGGAGAATTCTAGCTGACAGCCCAGTTAAGTGCAGGACTAGGCTGAAGGGCTGTCTGTCATCTACCATTCACCTTGCTATCATGCATGTAGTCAGGCAGTTCAGGAAACTCTCCTACATCATTCCAACCGGCTTGCGCTACTCCTTTGCCTAAGAAAGTTCCACTTACCCCATCTGATGTGAAGACTTCTTAACCAGTCACTCTTCTTCCCTTTTTTTTTGTCAGAGATTCTTGAATAAGTTGTCTTTAGTTTCTGAATTCCTGTCTCAGAATAATTTGCCTGACCCGAACCAGTCTGGTTTTAAGGATGGCCATTTGTACTGAATTTACTCTTTGATCTGTGACTGAAGCATTGAGAGGAGCACAAGCCTCTGGTCAGTCATCAGTTCTGATTACTAGACTTGTCAGCAGCCTTTGACACAGTGAACCATGACAGCCTCCTCTCTACGCTGTCCGGAGTGGGGATTTTCGAGCATCACAGAGTCAGTTTGAATTGTATCTATGTGAACGTTCATTCAGTGTGTCTTGGCAGGGACGAGTGTTCAAATCTCTCCACTGCTGTACCACTGGTAGGGGTGGGTGATCTATAGAGATCATGACAATTTCTGTCCACCTCCAAATGTATCCACACTTAAACATAAAACATGATGGCATGGTTCTATGCTACGTTGAACAACCAACAGAATGATTGCCTACTAGATGGCCGTGCTGACTGACCATATTATAATCACATGTCCCGTTCATAAGTCTCTTTAATGCATGACATATTTGTAAAACTATGTGCAGCAGTAGCAGAATGGCTGATGAGGTGATGGAGCCAAAAAAGGACTTGACGTCATTAGTGTGGCAGTGGTTCGGGTATGTAGTCAGATACTTCTCAAAACAAAGGCAGCTGTAACCTTTGTCGGCGTTTCCGGAGGTAATACGATAAATCTATTCAAGCGCCTTAAAAGGAATGAACATGCCGAGAGTGTTTCACTCAGGTTGGATTACAGCCACACTCCTCTGGATCTTATGAGGTCCCATAACGTAAACAGTTATCATTGACCGACACGTTGGAGTATTCGGAGAAACACAATTCAAGCAGAAAACCATGGAAAGCGGTGATGAAGGCGGTCACATTCCAACCAGCTAAGGATGTGGTTCCATTTAAAGCTTTGGACAATGTGGGATTTAAGACACTGATAAGAGTTAGTGATTATTATTATTATTAATATTTTAGCGTCTGATTATAAGTTCAAGTTGAATCTTCAAAACCATCTAAATGTCTGAACATTTTTGAAAGGTGCACTTTGGTGTAAAATGCAGAGAAATGTAACGGTTACACAGTTGAGGCGATCTTTCGATACCAAGGTTTTTTTAGATAACTTAGACATCTCAGGTAAGACCAGATATCACAAGTTGCACACAAAGCTGTTCCTATGACCTCAGAAGAACGTGCCTATAATATAATTAAAGAGTATTACACACAGTTGATTCTAGTAGACTTTCGCCGAATCTCGATTCTTCCCCTTGCCCCTTTTGATTTGTCTTTGTCTTTGTCTTAACCCTAGCACTTGCAAGTGTAAGGGCCAAGGACTGAAAACTTTCCCCTATGAAATGAGACGCCACTCGGTTTCGGGTACGTCATGCGTGACTGTATGAGCTATGAAACTAGCGATTTAAAAAAAGTTTCAATGAAGAACATGGTTGCAAATATATATGTATACAACTGTGTAGAGCACGAAACAAGACTGTCGTCATTTTTAAATTAATTATAAGCCAAAAAATACTTACATGTAGTGTATGTAGCATCTAGCTAGAAAGCTACCATATAAGCCAATGGAGTGGTGGTATAAGCGCTAATTGTAACCTTAAACTACTGTCTTCCTGAATCTGCTGGAAATCAATGAAACATTTAACCATGTTTGTCTTCTCTCCGATGATGTCGTATATTATACGTCCAGGCATATATAACTTAAATATACTAGGAAAATAAAATTATTGCTCCTTTTTGGAATTTGGAAAGACTGTTTGTTTGTGTGGCAATATGGCGGTACAAAAGTCACATGACTTGTGATGTCAGCTCACAAAGGTCAATAACTATGTTTCACCCTTGCACTCTCACCATGGCATTTGTTTGCTCTACGGTAACTATGTCATACATTTGTCTACTGCCACCATGTCAACCATTTGTCCACTGTCACCTTGTCAACTGCTTGTTCTTCTGTCACCATGACATTCCTTTGTCGCGTTATCATGTTGTTTGTTTTAGGTATCTGTCTGATCACATTCGGGTTTCTTCATAAAAGTTCATAACTTCTTTGGAGGGACCCTAGAGTGCAAGACGGTGCAAACTGAGCAGTCGCTATCATTAGCGCTAATTACTCAATCTCCAGGAAGAACCATTGAGGATGAATGAAGCACTAGGCATTCAATAATACAGGGGTGGGCAATTTATTTTCCCAAGGGGCCACATTAGAAAGTGGGACTGTTGTGGAGGACCGGACCAATAGGCTGAACTCAATTCTCTCAATATAAATGTTAGCTCTCTTTATAAAAAGCATGAAATAGTATGGTTTTGATTTACTGCTACTGGTATGACAATGTGGTGCAGGCATAGTAAAAACACATATGACATTGCTCATAATAAGTACAGGTATTTACGTTTGATTCCTAATTTACCATGACCTCCGCGGGCCGCTCAGGGACAGCCAAAGGGCCGCAAATGGCCCTGGGGCCGCACTTTGACCAGGTCTGCAATAATAGAATCTAGTTATGCTAACTCACAAAATACCTTATAAGTAACAGCGACAGACAGACCGTTCCTAAGAGACTGTCTTGAACTGTTTGGAAGACTGAATGCATGGTTTTTAACCATTTTAACCATTCTTTTTTTCTGACATTTTGAAGGATGCCGATAAAGCAACCAAGGGTCGCCTTCTTGCATGCCTCTGTCACCGACTCCACTCAGGAACCTTTTCAATGTGATTTATTGCACAGTTCCTTCCCAGTGCTATACAACTGTCTCCCTCTTGTATGGGCTCCATGTTGAGATCTCAGGTACTCCGATGTAGCGATAATGAGCCCATGGTGACATTAAAATAGTGATGACACATCTATGGAATGGCACTCCAGTTGGTATGCTTCCGCACCGGAACACACACTCACGCACACACTCTCACACACACACACACACACACACACACACACACACACACACACACTTATTTGCGTGGCTGATTGTGGCCTTTTCCCCCACTGATTGGTGTGGCAATATGTAGCCGTGAGTTTCTTTGTGCTGGTGATTGAGCTAAAGTAAATGTAAAAGTGTGTGTTAATGTAAGAGTGTGTGTTAATGTAAGAGTGTGTGTGGGGGGAGGTGTGTGTATGTGTGTGTTCCTCTGGGCTGGCGTGTGTGTTTTGCGTACTGTAGGAACCCTGCTGCTCTTGGCGTCTCCTCAGTAGTAATCTGTCTGCTGTCAGAGCGACCAGTGGCAGCTTCCTGTTTTCAAACGCCTCTTCACCCCTCCGCCACTAAACGCTCCTGGAGAAAATGGAGACCGAGGCAGGGGGAGAAAGATCCAGTGCCTTTCTTTTTTTTCCCTCTTTCCTTGTTATTGTCCTTCCTTTTACCTCCCAACCCCCCCACTCTGCCTTCATCACTCTTTACCCAATGGCTAGCTTTCTCGTTCAATCCCTCCCTCCCCTCTTTTTCCTGGTGTCTTCTCTTTTCCTCGGTAGTTGGCAGCGAGTTCTTAGGTTCTTTTGGTGATTAATCATTTTCTCCCAAATGGCATGAGCAGGCTGCCTGGGACCCCCCCCCCCCACACACACACACACACACACACACACACTCAAATGATGTTCTAACTGTCTTTCATCTGTTATAGTTGTTCTCTATGAAATGGTCAGTTGAAGATATTTGAAACTTCCTTTGGCATTGTGCTGTGGCTTTCTAGAGAGAGTGAGTCAGTCCCACTGATTTAATTAAGTCTGTTTTGACTCATCAACTTCAGTGTGCAGTCAATATGTCGATTATTTATTTTCATAGCTCTCCTTTATATTTATATCTCTCACTCTCATCTTTTTACTTTAACCTTAACCTTATTTTCTTATGTTTTTTTTCTTATTCTTTTCATGGTTTTCCCTTGCCTCTCTTGTTCTACCTGCCTGATCATTTAACCATGTTCAGAGGAACATGGAAGACCTTATAAGGTAATAAATGATACTAGTACTAGAGCTTCGATTCAGTGATTGTATCATTATTTATTTTTACCCTCCTCTGTCTCTCTCTCTCTCTCTCTCTCTCTCTCTCTCTCTCTCTTTGTCGCTTTCTCTTTCTATCTCTCTCTCCTTGTCAGCTCCTGATATAGTGAAAGCTCAGGGTCAGGCTCCGGAGGCCAAAGCCAACCTGCCCATTCCACCAAACCCGGCCCAGGTGCTGCCCAACCCCATCGAGCCGCGGCACCCCGCACCCGCAGAGCCTCCCCGCCACCGGCAGAGTGAGTGACTGGGAGAGGGGAGGGGTGGGGGCAGCTTTGGAAAGGGCTTCCATGGTTTAGGCCTGGCCCAAACATTGTCTCTGTGTCACGTGATGTAATGTCCCACTGTGAGAAGTTAGTCGGACTGCTTTGTTTGTTTGATTTAGTTTTGTTTGACTTCATCTTGTGACTGGATTTTTGAGCAGCGATTTGGCTGCATATGGTCTAATATTTACATGATATGGGGATTTACTTTGGGCCTGGGAAATGGAAGGGGTCTTATCTGGCATCTGTGGAAGCAGAAGGATAGGTAGGACTTGAGCATTTGGATGCACTGTGGACCAAGACGGGTCCCTGAATGGAAATACCATCCTCTGGGGGTATTCCAAGTATGTGGTGTAGTGATGAGCCTGGATATGTTAACAGAGTAAATGGTAAACCTCCTAAAAGAAGAGCCCTGGCTTTGTTTTGCTAGGAGTAAACCTATTAGGATTTGTCACTACACCACATTCTTAGAATATCCCACTTGTGTGTGTGTGTGTGTGTGTGAATTTGTGTGTGTGTTTAAAAAAAAAAAAAAAACACACACACACAAAAAAAAAAACTTTGTGTGTGATCCATTATGTATGTTCCAACTGAAGTAGGAACTCATGTTCAGTAGGCCTCAAGTACACCGAATTTGATTTGTTGGTTAAATATGAATGTGATCAAAAGTTCATCCATTGCACAACGGCTGAGGCTGTGATTTAATGTAATTGTGTAGCATTTATGAAGTGCCAGGATCTTCAGCTGGGTATGTCAAATTGTGATATAAGTTTAATGGACTATGACTCATCTTACAGACACACACACGCACACACACACACTGCACGCACACACACACACACACACACCTCATCCCTTTCTGACGTCACTGCACACATCATGGTATCAGTTGGGCATCATAGGCTTGGTTTTTCAAGCACAATTTGCTTTTCAACACAAATCGCTTTTTAAATATACAGTAGTGAAGCGGTTTTGAAGAAAACAGTGGCATACATGTTCTATGCATCTTGAGTTTGTGTTTACATGTTGTAGAACCAGGTTTAACAAATGCACTAAAAAGCCTGAAACAGAAATAAGCAAAGTAATGCTACAAAGTATTTGTATATAGCTGTAATATTTGGGCTTTCAGAACAATCGTTATTGAGTTGAGATGTTGTTTTTCTTTTTTCTTTTTTTTTTCTTTTTTCAGTCACTGCACCTTCAAAGCTTGTAGTTGTTGTCACGAAATGCGGTCAAAGCGATGCTATCAAGGACAAATGACCTTGACTGTATGTCTGTGTGTTTGACAGAAAGAGAAAGAGGCTAGGGAGCATGTCAATGCTTGAACAAGAGGGGAATAGAAAAAAGAGCATGTCTGTCTTATTGAGAGAGAGGGATGGAGGGAGAGAGGAGAAGAGAGAGTTGTAGTTGACCATGAGGGGGGTCTCTGCTCTCTAATCAAAGACTGATCTCTGTGAGCTCCTGATGACCTTTGCTGCCTGGCTTCAGCTCTGCTTCCTGCCAAGCTCTCTGCATCGCTCCCTCTCCTCCTGTTTCTCTTCCTCTTTCTCCCTTCCACCTGCCATGCTCTCTGCATCCCTCTATCCTTCCACTCCTGACCGCCACCACACCCCTCTGCTCCAATCTCGACTCTCCACATCTTCATCCTCCCTCTGCCATCATGGTGGGCTTTTCTCCCTTCCATCTCCACCCACTTCGCCCACTGTTCTGTACTCCTTTCGTCTCCAGTCCAAACCTCTCTATTCCTGCTCCACACATGTTCTCCCTCTTTCTCATCTCTTCCCCCCCCCCCTCCTCGCTCTCTCTCTCTTATACTGCCCTTTTTCAAACTTTTTTTCTTTCAAGCTTCCTCTGCGTATGTGCTCTATTCCCCTAAGGAATAGACGTTCTCCATCCCTACTAGTGCTGGGGTTTGCCTCTTTTTTTCCCCCTCTTTCTTAGCATCCTTCCTTTGCTCCATTGGACTTCCCCTCCTTTCTTCTTATTTTACCATCAGTCAGCCCCTCTCCTCCCCAAACTCTTTCTTATTTCTTTCTCCCCCTTTTCTTCTTCCCTCCTCCCTTCCACCTCCTGCTGCATTTATGATTTGCTCACCTGCTTGATGGCACTCTCCTTCTACCTGTCTGTCCTCCTGCTCTCCCCCCACCCCCATCTTCCTCCTCCTCCTCCTCCTCCTATGTCGTCATACCTCCTCTCCTCCTTCTTTTTCTTCATGCCTCCTATACTTCTGTTCTTTATCTTCCTTTCTGTCAACATCCTTCTCCCTTTATTCCCCCTGCCCTCTCTCTCCTGATCTGTCTCTCGATCTGTTTCTGTCCTCTTCGTCCTCTTTCTCCCTCCCTCCTGATGAGGCCCTTCTCTGCCTCTGCAGGCCGCTTCTTTGATGAGAATGAGTCCCCCGTAGATCCGCAGCACGGCTCTAAGCTGGCAGACTACAACGGGGACGACGGGAACGTGGGCGAGTACGAGGCCGACAAGCAGGCCGAGCTCGCCTACAATGAGGAAGAGGATGGTGATGGTGGGGAGGAAGACGTCCAAGGTGAGCCCAGACGAGGGGATTGGTGTGTGAAGCCGTGTCTCTTCGAGGGATGTTTTTTCCCCCCCAAAAAAAGTTTTCCCCAAAGCCCCCCCCTCCCCTCCCCCCCTCCCAGTCCCCTCAGTCCATCCCTGCTGCTACTGCTGTTGCTGCTGTTTGTCAGGAGTAGCTGTCAACCCAGCTCTCTCTCAAAGAAGAGCACTCCGTTCAACCAGCCACTGCCCTCTGTATACTCTCACTGAGGGATAAACCACTCTTTGATTTGGCGTTGTTGCTATTGTGTGTGTTTGTGTACAGAGGTTTTTAGTTTCATCCACATGTGTTCTGTGAGGGACACTCTTCTCAGTAGTTACCTGCATGCTTGGCTCAGCTGTGCTTGCGTTTGGAGCCGTCAGCTTTTGCACACCTGGCTCTCTGCTGACATTCTCTGCACATGTCCAAGTTCATTTGTAGTTGTGGTGTGCGCGTGTGTGTGTGTACACAATGTTTTTCATTTTGTCTGTCCCATGTGTGTGTGTTTATGCTACTCTCAGCCATCAGCTTCCCCCTAGGACAGTGTTTCACCCGCCCAGTGATGTTGTCGTGTTGTATTGTGGTGTGTTGTTGTTTTGATGTGTAGCTGATGTCTGTGTCTGTGGTAGGCCACCTCTTCCATCTTCATCTTCCTCAATGTATTAATTTTCTCTCACTGCTGTGAAATACCGCACTTAACCTGTGCACTGTAGATTACAGACTGCTATGCTAGCAAATATAGAAATATATGTGTATATGTGTGTGTGTATTATTGGTATGTATACATGTACAATACATACACGCTCAATACACATAGACATACTGTAAAATAAGATCCCAAAATTAACCTGAGTTTCCGCTCGCCCTCGACTCTTCTTTTCTGTGTCCTAGATGATGATGAACGAGAACTGCCGGGTGATAGAGGAGGGGACTACGGGAAACGCCATCAAGCCAATGAAATTCTGTAAACGGATCTTGGGATAACGGATCAAAGCCCAGTTGGGCTGCTTCAGAAATGGAAGAGAACAAAACCTTGACATAATGGCCTCGAGGTTCACAAGCAGCTTTTTTGATCTTATGAATTCGGGATGCCATCTTTAGACATTTGATGCATATCACTGGGTCATGGACAGTGTGAAAAACATCCCTTTCTGATGGTGTGGAAAATGAAATGGGTGGGTGGGGGTCTCTTTATAATTGAACTATTGAAGGAGAAATAACTTGATGTTGGTTGGCATCAGAAATGTGAGTAACTTATTGCCCTTTTTACTTTGTGTTTATTTCCCTAAATAGGTATGACTCCAAAGTGGTACTGTACTGTGCAAATGTGTGTATATATGCGAACAATATGTACATTGGAAAGTTCTCAACAAGGTTTTTTGCTTTTTTGCGCTTTTTTTTGTTACCATTTTCTTTTATTTTTTTACCATTTTTGGGGTTGTAAAGGGCGTTTTGTATCAAGACTTTCTGCTAAATAAGACTACGTCAGACGTACTGACATGGGGAGCAGAGCATTGGAACACTCACCTGCAACAGCAGACTTTGTGAAGCTTTTCGTGGTAACCATGCTCACAATAAGGATTTGAACAATTCCATTTTCTACATTGCTCTTCTTTAGAATCTTGTATTAGAAGTATGTTTCATATTCTGGAACTGCACTCCAAGGAGTTCTACCCATTTCCCTGTGCCTGCTGGGATTTAATCGCTGATTGCCATGAAGGCTCAGTAGGAACTCTATGGACTAGGAGAAGAATGCCGCTAATGGTCCTGGAATAACACGCCAATCTCCTCCTCCTCACTGTCTGTGTTTCGGGAGACACTCTGAGGCACGTGCCTCACCTATGACAGTTGTTGCATGCAAATATATGGCTGGCTTGGGTATCAAGCCACTAGAATATGTCAAACTAGCAATACATACACACCTTCATACAAGTCCAGTTTCGAAGGGCAGATTTTGTTTCGAGTTAACAGCAGCTGAAGCCTACACAGATGAGCATGGCTGTATATATTTGATAAAATGCGCCTTTTAGGTGTTTGGAGTTTTCTTCCTTGACATGTAGATTGTGGGGGATAAATATGAATGAAAGGTTGGGTGGGTTTAGGGTAGAGGGCAGAGAAAATATGAACCTAGGCCAGAAGTAGAAGAAAGGGGTTGATGGAAGTTGGCGACGTGAATGTACTCAGCTGTTGTAAGGGTTGATTCAGGTCTAGACCTGAAGCCCCGAAGTACTTGGGTGGGTTTTTGTAGGCAATTAAACAACTGTGCAATGTAGTTTCTAATGGTCAGCTAAGTAGAATAAGACTATGTGCTTCATCTTTCCCACAAACTGTTATTAGGTTACTTAAGACAATTAATGCCCTTATATCACTGTGAAGAGACTGTAAAAAAAGGCTCATTGACATACAACATTTAAAAAATCTGCTCGGAGGCGAACTTGGCCTACTTCCCCAAATAGCATTGAATTATCATCATCGTCATCATCAAAACAATAATAAAATATTTCCCATATACACCGTGTCGATATCATTATACACTGGGTATGAAGCTTGTTTTCTGTTACAGACTATCATGTGTGTAGGTGAGATATTGTAAGATATTTTTTATTTTTTACAAATGATCAGGAAGGCTATTCAGAATTTGTGTGTAAAAATGTCATCACATCTGTCATCACATCTTACTGGCATTGTAGGCTTATAGTGTTTTTGAAAATATTTCTTCACCGGCAGTGTTTTTAGAATTTATATTTTCAAGAGGGCACAGTCGGTATGATGAGCATGTAAGGAGAAGGAAGAAAGCGCAGTGCCGAAATTCCGTTTCTGGTGGTTTACTGTGAACTGTTTTTGCTACTGTAGCTTTCGTAACAACACCTACATCGCCATGGCGACCGGGACTTGTTTTCCCCTTCAGCTGTCCCCCTCCTCTATCTCAGCTGCACAATGTCTATTTTTATTTTCCTCTTGGTGTGACTGCACAGACTGATCCCGCCATTTGTTTCCAGCCAACACCCTCCCACAAAAATAGATTTGGTCAACCTGGAGTGTGAAAATATGAGATTATTGCGCAATGCCATTTTGTTCTCGTGCGATATGCAGAGGGCAAACGCTCATTTTATGAAGGGTATGGGGGGTTATTTAAATTCCCCGTGAAAGATATTTACTCTATTTCAAAGGCTTCAGGGCACTGAGCTGACTACTTTGCAAGAAACGCGTTTGATGGTGTTTAACATACCGCAAATCATCCACCAGTGTTTCTACTGACATCAGTCACTCCTTGATATTGTTTTGATATTAGCATGGAGGAGGCGCGATCAGGCTGCGCTTGCGCAGAATTTCTAGTCATCCGGGCTACTGCCATTGAGTGTGAGGGTAAGGAGGCGGGAAATGGCGTCTGGAGGTGCAGCGCACGGTCGGACAAACGGTGCCTGAACATAGCCGAGGAAAGGGGGCCAGAGACAGCGGCCGTCTTCGGCACGGTGACCGAACAGCTAAGGGTATCCTCATATCTCATCAAAGAGATACTTACGAGTTTCGTAAAGTAAGTGAAACTCGCACGTCTACTCTTGTGTAATGCATGAAGTGACCAGTGTGGTTGTCGTTGCTGGCTAACGTAACGTTCACAGATAAATATTTTGCTCTCGTCTTGTCCTACCCATGTTCTATCCTTCTTCACCTACCCGTGTAGCGCAACGTTAGCTTGGCTAGCAAGCTAAGTTAGTTTCACCAACCTACCAGTCAGCATGCTCTTTTAACGCGTGCATGACTCGTTTGATGTCTTTTACGTTTTATTCGTAGGCAGGAACATACATTGTTGGCATACTCCAACCTGTTTATTTTGAAGCAGGCGCTGCTGACTGGTGTGAAGCCCCATGTCCGCTAGCCAAGCTAGCCTGCTTATTTCAAATGGATAGGCTAACGTTAATTAGCACCTGGTGGATAGCGTAGCCACTGAACTTCACTTTGTAGATTTTGTAATAAGTGATGGCCAGTTTGACACTAGATAACTAGTTAATTCCAGTCGGAGTGGTGTCACGCTTCAGGGCTACTCAATTTCTTGATAGTCTAAGGAAACTAATCTTAACGGCTTTAAACTTTATATTAGGTTTGGCAGTTGTGGAAAGTACATTTAGCAACCTTACCAACGGTATTCCATTTGGCATGTCGCTACTGGGCTACTACTTCAGGCAACAGAGCAAGGTAGCACGGTTTCTACGGGATAGCCAGCTAGCAAGCCAGCCCAGTTGTCTAAAAAAAAGTAGAGGTTCTGCGAACGTTACTTCAAATGTTCAAGGTGTTGTAGATTCGGTTTCTGTTTGATGTAGTCACATTAGATATGCTCCCAAACTAACAGCTTTAAGGGAATACAAGCTACCAAACACTTCAACACCTAGCGTTAACGTCGGACTGGCGAGCTAACACCTGGAAAGTAACGATAACGTTAGGCAATAATAACATACTTGTAATGTTTTTCGTGTGCATGTAGACTTGAGGGTATTTCTGAGTCAAACTACATAGACGTTGAAAGCAACTTTCTCGTACAAATGTCACGTTAGTAGTAACGTAGAATGCATAGTACAGATTCTGTGATAATCTTCAACGGCTTTCTACAGCTTGACACTATCTCCAGTTTGTGGTCTCTGATTTCCCGCCCACTTTTAGTACATTAGCAAGCTAGCAAGCTTGCAAACAGAGCCCGTAAAAGCTTTTTTTTTTTTTTGCTGCAACTTGCTACGTGGTCACTTGAACTCCCGAGAAGGTTTCTGTGATTACGTTGTTTATTCCCCTGTCAAAAAGTGCGAATTAAGTTGTATATCGTTCTGTTGCGACGGAACGCGTTATCTAACGTTAACTCATCAGGTCTGTCCAGGAAACTTGGTCAGGTCTTGAGCAAGTCGAATTCGGTGTATACTGGCCTGCCAATTTAACACTCAAAATGGTAAACTGGCACAAACTGTTTGTCTTCTGCAAAAGGGGGGTATAACCCTCGTCATTGTCCTGAGACAGTATGTTCAGTTCGGCAAGCAGGGTGAGCTGAACAGTTCCTTCAAGTGTAACCTAAGGTAGCAGGTCATAAGCAGTGTGTTCAGATTGTCCACACAGTTCAGATTTTTTTTCGCTGAAATTGAATAGATCTGGAGACTTAACCACGTAGTTAAAACTGCGTTTTACATGGCAGCCAATAATTCTGCCCGTCGCACCCCCCCCCCCCCCCCTTATTTTTTTTAAAGTATGAAAACTCTGAGTTCTCCGAGTAGGTGGGGACCCCCGACTTAAAAGCAACAACTGACAATAAATATTGTATTTACATTAAAAAGATTCCTTCAAATTAGAATATCCAATCATATCATTGTGATAATTATATCACTGTGGACTTTGAATTTATTTATTTATTTATTTGCCCCCTCTTCAGGTCAAAATTCTATTACATCATCCTGCTTTAATATCGCCATGGATATTGGTTGTTGTGCTATTGTTTTCCATGTAACCTATCAGTAGGTACCATAGAAGATGCAAATAATTTGAAATAGAAGATCCAATTTGACTTATGAAGTTCAGTGTTATACTTGTCAACACTGTGTAGGTACAGTCCTCGATTATAATCCAGTACACTTTTTGACAAATTCTAAGAGTTCCTCCTCAAGGTCCTTTAGCTGTCTGTTCCGTGTGTGCATGATCAATAAAATAAGAATTCATATCAACAATCTGTCGCCAGAATCGAGGACTGCACCTTGAAGGTCCAGTTGACAGAATCTCATAGATAACTGTGCAGCCTCTGGTTTCATTTAAATAATCCTTCCAGGGTGCTACTTCCAAGGGGTGCATGTGTCTGACTGAAGGCGGCAGTGAATCATCTCTGGACATGGCTATTATTCTGTGTTTAATTAGCCTCGCGGGGAGACCGGACTGCTTTTTTTTTTTCTTTTCTTTTTTTATAAATCTTGTGGCAATCTAGGCTAGTGTGTGTCTGTCTGTGTGTATGCGTTTCCAAGAGTGTGCAAGCACATGTGTGGTGTCATTTCCCTCTGTTAGGAGCGTGTGTAACAGCTGGTTGTGATTTTAAGAGAAATCATCTGAAAGAGAGCGGAAAGAGGACAGTATGTTCTGCAGCCTCGAGATGCAGTCTTTGTCTAATGTTATCTGTGAGAGGATGGATCTGTGTGTTGTTTTTTAAAACCTCTCCCTGCCCATGGAAGATATGTAGCAGAAATTGTGTGTGTGTACACTCACCCATCCCCTCAGTGTATGTAAGATAGCTGGTACCCACCGTTCGTGCATGAGTGTGTTGGAAGCTGTGGATGAGTCATGCTTTTTCTGATGGATTGGAAGAGGGGAAAAAAGCAGGGAGCTTCAAGCTACAAATCTGCTCTCTGTCTCCCACTCTCCTACTGAGGTGTGTGTTTCCCTCCTGCTCACAGCTAGCATGCTGCAGCCTAATTTGAGCCTGCCGCTGTTCCTGTATGTGTGAGGAGCTGCCAGATTACAGGGCTCTGCTGGAGGAAGTGTGTGTGCTGGAGAGAGAGAAAGGGTGGGTGTATACTGCGTGTCTGTCTGTGCCCACATTATTAGAAAGCTGTGTGTGGTGGCGGCGGCAGCAGTGGTTGTTGTGTTGGGGTGCATGTTGGTGTAGGCTATTTGTGGTATGTGTATGAGGGAATAGGTGCATGCTGTTATCAGAGTGTGTGTGTGAGAGATGTAGTGCTGGCTTACCCCTTTTCCACCAGTGCAGTTCAGCGCCGGAGCCAAGTCAAAAAGCCTTGCATTTTGACAGCCCAAGAAGCTGCTTTTTGCCAGGGAGACTGGTCTGGAAGAGGTTATTATTATTTATTTTTTTACAGCTGTTTAGTGAGCTGATCATTTCTTACATCAGTGTTACAAACGTTAATTAGTAGTTATGCTTTTTTGCTAGTCCATCATTGTTGTTTTTGGAGAAGCGGAGATATATATACAATGACGTAATGCTATGGTGGCTCTCTAGCCTGTGGAGAAGCAAACTTGTCATAGTAGGTTCGCAAGTTGAACAAACTAGCATTTAGTTCGCGTTTGTGGAAAGGGGGCGTCTAATAAATGACTACGACTCGGGACTTGTTGCGGCATGCAGGGTCTCCCACTGAGTCCGTGCTCAGCCCAACACTCGTCTGGTCCCATTACTGGGAAGCCCTGAGGCTAACAGAATCACTCTCTCTCTCACTATCTCTCTCACTCTCACTCTCTCTCTCACTCTCACTATCTCTCTCTCTCACTCTCTCACACACACACACACACACACACACACACACACACCAGTCCTTAGCTTGTAGTTTGATCACTTTAGCTTAGTGGTAGCTCATCATGCTGTGTGTATACCACTCTGAAGCACACAAAGACATCACACACAGTGCACCAAAACAAACATCAATAACCACTCACAGACAAATAAATGAATGATGTTCAGTATGACTTGCAGTGTGCACATGTGTCATTAAAGCACACTGTGCTCTGAATAGAACAGCGATGTTCCATTCCTAATGCCGTTTACATCACATCAGAGGAACACCAAGCCCCTTCTTTTATTGTGTGTAGGCTATATCTGCATTTCTCCAGTAGAAGGATTAAAAGGTATTAAAATGGTGCCCGGTTTGCTTAAATTCTTGCCCATAAAAACCAGCATAGAGACAGGTCTGAGGTCACCAGTTTGTTCTTCCTGGCTTTGCGTTCATTGTGTACAGGATGCTAATGTTACAGTCCAATATGCCTTTGTGTGTGACGGGTGCTTGCAGTGCTGTAGCTTTGATTTGCTACAGATGTTGGGGGTGGGGGGTGGAAGATGCAGGCAGGACTGTGCTTGGCTGAGTTCCTGACAGGTCCTGGACATGCGGGAACACATTTTCAGGCAGCGGTTATGTAACGGGCAGGGCTGGGAGATCATATAAGAGGAGTTCTGTGCTTAGTTTCGGCGTGAACACACACACACCATTTTAACGAATAATGCTCTGCCTAAGAACAGAAATCTGATACGGATCCGTTACATCCTGGTTGTGTTGAGATGATGTCATTATTTATAGTGTTATAGAGGTTTTCTGGGGTAGGCAGGACCAATGCAGTGGTGATGCTATGATTTGTCTAATGTGCCTGCAAGATAATTAATGAGTGAGTAGATTTACTGTCGTCGCCGAAGCTCTTTCATACTTTTGGAGTGACTGTATTTTGTGAATAGAAGATGATAATTGGAGACTGAGAACTTACATTTGGGTAGGTGTTGTACAGAAATTCTCAGTTAAATACTCAATGGTATAAAGTGATGGATGAATGAATATTAGGGCCAATGATTTTCCGCGATAATGGAAAACGGACGGGATTCGCGGAATGGACCATTTGAAACGGAATAGCAACATTTAAAACAGAAACATAATTTTGTGCATAAAAATCGCCCAAAACAAAAGCAGTCAGGAAATTTCACAAAAAAACGGAATTCACCAAAAGTGGAACGGAAAATGCAATTTTTTGAAACAAAAAAATCATTGGCCCTAGAATAGTATTTGAATGCTGGAAGTCAGTCATATTGTCTCTAGGCTGTCTATTTCCAATGCTGTGAAGGTCTGTGTGGGTGTGTCTTGTGATCCCTCACTTTTCCGATGTCTCTTTTTCTCTTGCTCTGTCTTACTACCTGCCATATCATATCTTTGTCTCCATGAAAGGAAGATGTGAGTCTGTGAACCCACCATTACCACTTAAGCTATAGGTTTATGAAATGGTGTAAGATGGAGATGCTTTTTGATCACACATTGGCACCATTGTGGCTGTCTGTCATAAAGACCGGGTTGATGTTGAGTGCTTGCTATTGCAGCGTTGATGTTCTGTGATCTTAAGGAAATGGTGTCTGGACTGGAAGCAGATGTGAACATCCATAGCTGGCTTAAACTTAAAAGCAAAAACTGGAAACATAAAGGAGACGAGGGGCAAACACGCACACACACACCTGCCCTAACTGCTGTGATTTTAAAAGTGTGGTGATGGTGCAGGTTGGCAACTGTGTGTGTGTGTACATTGGGCATCCTTTTAGGGTCTGGGCAAAAACCATAATCTCCCTGTATACTTACTGAGCTGTTCTGTGCTAACCCTTTTCCCCCCCGCAAATTTGATAAAAAATGTGTGTGTCTAAAGCATAGTAGGAGCAGGAAACTAGTGTAAATTGGATGATTGTTGATACTGTAATGTCATCTGTTGCGGTCTCTTCTTTTCTCTCTTAATCTTCTTTTCTCCTATATCCCCTTCTCCCTTCTTTGCAGTCTTACATGTGACCGTTAACACCATGAGGCTGAGAATGCGCAAGGCTTCTCAGCAGGCGAGCCCCACCGACACATCCCGCCCGTCACGGCCCAAGCGGAAGCACTCCGAGGTGGACGAGTGTTCTGCCGGGGATAAGGGCCTGCTCTCCACCATCAAGAAGTTCATCAGAGGCAATGCCGTCAAGGTACATATGTACACAAACATGCACACCAAGGTTATTATAGTTTTCCATTTTCAAAATTCATTTTCATTTTCAAAATATGTCTATTCAATCTTTATTTTAACCAGTGCCTTCACTTTACCACCTTCATCGTGGGCATGGTGAAGTTTAATCTCGGAAATCATTGTGTTGCTGCCAGTGCACAAGTTCTGATAACAGCAGAACATTTGCTACTTCCTTAAAAATGTGCTTTTGTGCCCAATGTGGACTGTCTTAATCCCGTCCAGACATGACTTTTGGTGACAGCCCTAGTTTAGATTGATATGGTTCAGACTATTCTTATTTTCAGTGTGTAGAGGAAGGTCACGGAAGGTTGCAGACTGCTTTTGAGTCTGTAACAAAACCCCATCTCCACGCCTACACACACAGCCCACTTCCCAACCTACGGTCAGTCCTTAATTTAGCCTCCCCCTTCCAGATTTAAGATGTAAATTCAGAGTTTGTCAGGAGCTGGTGTCGTGTTCCCCCAGAACTGAGGGAGGGAATTCAGCAGCTTGTCTGAGAACTCTGGCAGCATTCTAATTTTAGCTGTGGGTTCTAGAGCACTCGCATCCATAATGGCGCTAGGTAGCTACGGCCTGAGCAAGAATGCAGCCAGCTGCCCGTGGACCTTGAAGGTGTGGAATAGCTGAGGTTGAGTTTCTGTTGGGGAAACAGTCACCCACAGCCTGAGCCTACGAGGTGACGTGCTTCGTAATGGGATGTCCATCTTTGCCTCAGCTTTCTGGATGCCAAGCAACGCAATTAAAGGTGTTGTCCGTGATTCTGGCAAAAGGTTGTTTTTATTCGTTTTCAACTGCCAGTCAAATTACATCCCTTCTGAAGCAACGTGTTGATTAGCTGGAATAGGGTATGGCTCAGTCCAAGCCACTTTGTGTCCTGTTTACACAGCTAGTACATTGTGCAAACACCTGCATTTCTTTTCTGTATTGGGTTAAGAATAGTGGACTGCACCTTTAAGAGTTCAGTATGTGTCCCGGCAGAGCCGTGTGAGCAGTGTAGCTCAGCTCAGTGTAGCACCGCATGGTTTTAATCATCTCAGTGACAACACGGCATTAAGGGAAGGTTTACAGCAGAAGGCCGCCTTTGTTCTGGCGCTGCTCGGCCTAATTGCATGGACGCATTCCAGAGAGTAGCATCGGCCGCTCCGTCTCAAATCAGCCTGGCACAACACCCTGCCTGCTATCCCTCCCCTCACTCTGCCTCCCTAACTCCTCAGACACAGACATCTTAAATCCTCTTTAAATGGACTCCAGTGCAGTTGCCGCTGCAGTAGTAGTAGTAGCAGCTTAGAGTGTTTTGTGTAGAAGCAAAGGCTCTAAGGACTCTGGCATGGTTCAAGACTGATAGTGACTTGGCAATACTGGGTGAAGGTGTAATACTCTGTTATTCACACTGCTTTAAAGCCAGGATTTAAACATAGATCCATAGATCCATCATGATACTCGAACATTATTTGAGCAAAGGAAGTCATGGAGTTGAAGGCATACTCATTCATTTTCAGTGGCCTCTTCTATACATAACGTTTCTTTTTACCCACATCTCTGTGGAAGAAGGCTATAATGCAAATGAATTTGAGTACAGTTCACATACTCTGTTGGAGACTGAATGTTGAAATGCTAGGAAACATGAAGAAATATGCACCCTTGTCAATACATGGTGCAGTAATAACTGCTTTACAAGGTTATTTCACACGGAGTGAGAGGGATGTGTATGACCCTCGTCCTCTATACAACCTTTGGGGGCTCACAGACCTGACAATGCTTTGCTCTACAGAAGAAGCAACGTAGATCCTATGTGTCCTGTATCTGTGCCTTATTTTACCGTGATGTCATCTATGTGGAATTACACTCCTACATGTGATTCACTTATGCATCATAAGTGACCCTTAAGAGTACATCTGCATCATATGACTGCCTTTTCATCAATGGCTCACTTGTCCCATCGTTGTAATCTGAACATCACAGCCTTTGCATAGTGCTTTTCCCACCATCCCCTCTCGCAGATGTGATGTTCTAAGATCACTAAAGGAACGTTCCTTAAGTTCTGTTATCTGTTGTTCTGTAGGTGGAGCATGAGAACCCGGCCAAGAGGAGTCGGCTGAGCTGTGACCTCATCACGTCCACGCCGCAGACGGGCAACCTGCCAAAGAAGAGCATCACCAGGGTGCGCAGGAGAGGCTCAGTCAACGGGGGTGAGTCCCAAGTCACACACACACACACCTCTCATCCCAATGGGGGCGAGTCCCAAGTCACACACACACACCTCTCATCCCAATGGGGGCGAGTCCCAGGTCACACACACACACACCTTTCATCCCAATGGGGGCGAGTCCCAAATCCCACATACACTTGATCTCCCATCACCCTGCTACACCTGACCCCTGTGTACATGTTAGAGGGGGCCCAATCTGATGTTACAACTCTGTGAATTTGGGTCGCTTGTCTTGGACTATAAATAAATAAACCACACCTATACCTCACTTTCCCAAAATGATTCCCACCCCTCTCCTTGCACATGGGGCCAGTCTGAAATTAGTGTTAATTGGTGTGAGTCAAAAATCAAACCTCACGTTTCCTCCTTAATCACCTTTGACTGAGTTGGCTGGTCTGAAATTAGGGCCCAGTAAAAAAGGGGTGAGTACCAAAATCACACCAACCCAACCCCACCTGAGCACCTCGTATTGCCATGACAACGGTAAAATGTTCATCACGAACACAAACCACTCAAAACTGTAGAAAAGTGAACCGGTCTAGTAGCTGAAATTCTGTGGGGCTAAAGTAATATTTGAACAAAAGTTTGTGTTTAGTATTGTAGAGTTTCCATTAAGTCCTTGTATTTGCTGCTGCAGACATTATTGGGGCTATTAACAGCTTTAGATCTCTGTGAATTTGTTTCCCTCCCTCTGATGGTGACCAGAGACGTTTTGAAGAGAGCCTTTGGGCTGTTAAACTTAATTTATCTCCTGATTAAATAAACAGATCAAACCCTTGCCGCTGAATTCCCTCCTCTCCGTCTCGGGTTGGGAGTGAAGCCACTCAGCTGAGCCGAGATGTAACGTTCAAACTCTGATGTGCTTCTCGTGGTCACCTGGTCACGTTCCAGCTGACGGAGGGATGCTCGGCATAAAGAGTGCAGTGTGTCTCTCGACCTTAATGTCCACTAACTCGCTCGTTCGGGCAGTCCTGACGTCAATGGCAGTTTAGTGCCAAATGGCTTCAGTGTTGCACAGAGGAGAGGAGCAGAGTGGGCATTGTGCCTTTGCACGTTATGGCACAGATTGTTGAGTGTGTCAACAAGACTGATGGAAAGCGTCTCATTCACATGTAACGCTGAATTATGAACTGCAGAAAGCATCCTCCCTCAACAGACACAGATAACATGATTATTGCTTTAACTTTCTGGAGTGGTCGGTTAAAGGATTGGCTTTTAACAAAGTTAAAAAGTTTGTGCATGTACATAGTGAGCCTAGGGGTAAGAATAATGGATTTGGGTGTAGTGGTTACAGATAGTCATTGGAGAAAAAATAATGAAATGGTGATTTGTTTGTTTGTGTGTTTTTTCAGAAGCTACGAACCATGACACGAGTAAAGGCTCCAAGACCAACGGGAAGCTGGAGGAGGAGGTTGACACGATTACTAGTCCGCCCCGCACCACCCTCCTGGACACCATCTTCTCCCCGGTCTTCAACTACTTCTCACCAGCAAACAAGAACGGTGAGCAGCACTCAGAGGACCAGACAGACAGACAGACAGACAGACAGACAGACAGACAGACAGACAGACAGACAGACAGACAGACAGACAGACAGACAGACAGACAGACAGACAGACAGACAGACAGACAGACAGACAGACAGACAGACAGACACCATGTGATATTTACTTTCTGATCCTTTTGCTCAATGTGCTTCAGATAGAAGTAAATGTGACTGTAGAGTTGGCTTCCGGTCCACTGGCCACTCAGTTAGAAGGCTGTGTGAAACAAATGAGTGTTTCCAGTTATGAGGATTGTGGTACATGATTCATAATATATATAGTGTCATTCCCACATGTCTTTTGCTCTCCTGTCTCCTTGTCTCTTCTCCATTAATTTTGTTCGCTTCTACCCTATTCCTCCTCTCTCTTCCATCTCTCCTCTCCGCCTTGCCCCCATCTCCTCGCTCTCTCTCTGTGTCTTCCTCTCCTCTCTTCCCTTTGCCCATCTTCTCTCCTCCCACAGGCACGTCAGGCTCCGACTCTCCTGGGCAGGCCGTGGAGGCTGAGGAGATTGTGAAGGCCCTGGACATGGAGCAGGGCGAGGAGACCCCCACCAGCACCGCCACCTCCACGGAGGACGTCCGAACGCCCCTCTACCCTCCCGCCGCCCTGCCTCCGCCCCCCCTGCACCCCCCTCCCGCAGACGAGCCCCCCGAGGAGGCCGAGAACACCATTGATACGGACCTGCCACCCCTCACGGGTGAGGACTTTTGAGCAATGCTCGGACCATAAACATTCTGTTAGTTCGTTTGTTAGGTGATTTGAAGTACTCATTTCTGTGCAACTAGAGGTCGACCGATATATCGGTCGGCCGATGTATCGGGCCGATATTTGTCATTTTTTAATCTATCGGCATCGGCCGATTTAAAAAAAAAAAAAAAAAATGTTTTTTTTTTTTTTTCAATTTTTTTTTATTGTTTTCTTGAAGTAACAACACATGAAAACATAAAATGTGACGGATTCAAGTTTTACAAAGAATTCTCCCTTCCCCCCTCCCCCCTCCCACGGCCCAGACAGCAACCCTAAAATAAAGACAAATCATAGTCTGTACACATACATATATGTATATACATTGAAGAAAAGAATGACTAAAATAATAATAACATAAATAATACATTTAAAAAAAAGGGGGGGTTCTCTGGATTCATAGATTATGGATGTTTGTAAGTATTAGGCTGTGTGTCTGTGTGTGTGTGTGTGTACGGGGGCACGGACTTCAGACTTAAGATGCTAGTAGGGGAGTAAAATTGTGTGCATCTACTTATTAGTGTGACGCTTTAGCATGCAAATTAATGGGAAAACTTTTAGATATCGGCCCTAAAAATCGGCCAAAAAAAATCGGCAGCCCATATCGGCTATCGGTTAACCCTGACCTCTAAGTATCGGCATCGGCATCGGTTATAGAAAAACCCATATCGGTCGACCTCTATGTGCAACAGAAAGAAACGTCCCAAAGAATCTTATTGGACAGAATGCCTGAATGTTCCGAGGCTACCTTAAACTGACATTGATGAGCATTGCGTCACACTCTGGAAGTTGAAGCAAGTTGCTCCCACGTCACTGGCCTAATGCTAGCAGTGTCAAGCATTCCACTACCGAACCATAACAGACATTAGAGAATCTACGCTCTGACCATAATAATGCTGAGGATCTTTCACACTCCTACTTTCTCTCTCTCCCCAGCTCCAGACACAGTCCCAGAGGTGGCGTATGTGGAGGTTCCAGCCACCATCCCAGCAGAGGCTTCATATGAGGAGGACTGGGAGGTGTTTGACCCGTGAGTACACACGATGGCTGATACACACATACACACATACATAAATACACACACACACACACACACACACACACACACACACACACACATATACTCACTCATTCATTCATGTTTCTCAGACACACACTGCTCAGAGAAAAACATTAGAACCAGCGAATAGCATTAGATCCCTTCGTGGATAGGTGTTTTGTGTGGGTGTAACATACCTATGTGTGTATCTACAGTACCAGTCAAAAGTTTGGATGCACCTTCTCATTCTGGTTTTTCTTTATTTTTATTATTTTCTACATTGTAGATTAATAAAATACTGAAGACATCAAAACTATGAAGGAACACATGGAAGTATGTAGTTAACAAACCAGAATATGGTTTATAATAGATTCTTCAAAGTAGCCACTTTTTTTGCTTTGATGACGGCTTTGCACACTCTTGGCATTCTTTGAAATTGGCTTCATGAGGTAGTCACCTGGAATGTTTTTCCAGCCATCTTGAAGGAGTTCCCAGAGGTGCTGAGCACTCGTTGGCTGCTTTTCCTTCATTCTGCAGTCCAACTCATCTCAGACCATCTCAATTGGGTTTAGGTTGGGTGATTGTGGAGGCCAGGTCATCTGACGCAGCACTACCATCACTTGGTCCAACAGCCATTACATAGCCTGGAGGTGTGTCCCACTAAGTGCAAACCAGATGGGATGGCATGGCATGTCGCTGCAGAATACTGTGGAAGCCATGCTGTTTTAGTGTGCCTTGAAGTTTGAATAAATCACCAACAAAACCCCCCCACGCCATCAGACCTCCTCCTCAATGCTTCAGGGTGGGAAGGAACCACACATGTAGAAACCTGGATCCAAAAACTCCTCAGACCGAAGTACAGATTTCCACTGATCTATTGTCCATTCTTTGTGTTTCTCGGCCCAAGCAATTCTCCTCTTCTTGTTGTTGTTCTTCATCAGCAGTGGCTTCTTTGCAAACAATTCGACCATGAAGGCCTGAGTTCACACAGTTGATGTTGAGATGTGTCTGCTACTTGAACTCTGATGCATTTATGTGGGTTCTAATCTGATGTGCTGTTAATTAGCGATTTCTGAGGCTGGTAACTGTGATTAACTTATCCTCTGCAGCAGAGGTAACTCTTGATCTTTCTTTCCTTGGGCAGTACTCATGAGTGCCAGTTTCATCATGCCGTTTGATGGTTCTCACGACTGCACTTGACGTTCCATTCAAGGTTCTTGAAATGTTCTGGATTAACTGACCGACCGTTTCTACTTAGTTGAGGCACAAGGCACACCTGTTAATTGTAAACCATTCTAGGTGACTACTTCATGAATCTGATTAAGAAAATGAGTGTGCAAAGCTGTCTTCAAAGCAAAAGGGGGCTACTTTAAAGAATCTAAAACATAAAACATATTCTAATTTGTTTAACACCGTTTACTACATAATTCCTTGATAGCCTTGGAGTCTTAAGTATTAATCTACAATGTAGAAAAATAAAGAAAAAACATTGGATGAGAAAGTGTGTCCGGACTTTTGACTGGTACTGTATGTGTGTAACATAGCTGTGTGTGTTTGTGTTTGTTTAACTGCTGTGTGTGTGTGTGTGTGTGTGTGTGTGTGTGTAACGTACCTGTGTGTGTGTGTGTTACATACCTGTGTATGTTTATCTGTTTGTGTAACAGCTGTATGTGTCTCCCCTGTAGGTATTTCTTCATTAAGCACGTGCCCCCTCTGACTGAGGAGCAGCTGACGCGTAAGCCGGCTCTTCCCCTGAAGACCCGCAGCACTCCGGAGTTCTCCCTGGTGCTCGACTTGGTGAGGGAACGATGGCCTTTTGGAGTGTTGTATTGGACTGGGCTGGGTTGGCTTGTCCCAAGCCTGTACAACAAACTGGAGCTGTGCTGTGCTGTTATACCCCAAGCAGTGCTGTGCTGTCTCCTTGAAGTTGTACTATGCTGGAATGCCCCATGTGGTGCTGTGCTCTCTCCTTGAAGCTTTCATTCTCTCCCCCTGTATTCCTCAATCTCCTCTCTCTGCTCCTCTCTCCTCTCACCCTCTCTTTCCTGTCTCCTTTCTGTTTCTCTGCTCTTGTAGTTTTGGACGTCTGCCTCACAGATACATCAAGCAGATCAGTCGAAACCCACTAATTAGAGAGGGTTGTTAAACAGTAATGTGTAAGTTTATGAATGGGGGCAATCACTGTCGTCTGCTGCAATTACTCATCATCAGGCCTGTGGATTTAACCGTTTTAAATTTATCACGCCGCACTTTATCACTACTTGCATAAATAGCTGCTGTGGTTTATGAGCGCTGAGTATTTCCGGTCGTAGTAATTATTATTTCCCCTCACCTCTTGCCCACTGGAACAGGTGCCACATCAGACACCCAGAATTGTGAAATGTGGGTCTAAATTTAAAGCAGTGATGTCCTGCCAGACAGCCAGATTTATTACGATGCACGTGTGTGTCTGTGTGTGTGTGTGTGTGTGTGTGTGTGTGTGTGTGCATATAGATATGATAGTGTAGCAGTGTGTGAGAGAACACTCGTTCATCCAGGTTTATCTGCTTCTGTATGTAACATATCTCTGTGTGTGTAATTTATTGTCTAACTGTGTGTGTGTGTGTGGGTGGGTGGGGGTGTGTGTGTGTGATACTTGAGCTGACAGACTGATGTATTTCTGCCGTTTTGTTTCTCTTCAGGATGAGACGCTGGTACATTGTAGCCTGAATGAGCTGGAGGACGCAGCACTTACCTTCCCTGTCCTCTTCCAAGATGTTATATACCAGGTACACACACACACACACACACTGGAAATGAAACACACAGGCCATGCACTCTCAGTACAGGCGCATCTTGTGACCACTAGAGGGCGATGGCACTGCATAAACATCACGTCCTAGAAGATCTTGTGCTCAACTTGGTTACCTCCGTCGATAATTAATCAGTGATCAGGATAGTGAAGGTCCACATAGTCCACAAATTGGATGGTTTATACGGCTAATCATCTGGTTGGATTGCCTGATGAGGACTGTAACCATGGCTGTTTTTGGAGGATCCTCCTGCTGATTCCTCTTTGCAAGCATCTGTGTAGAGAGTCAGTAAGGATCTGATTTGTAGAATAAATTGGAATGGTCCCCGGTGTGAATACAGCCTCAGGGTTTGCCAAGAATGTGTTATCTTCTGTGCAAGTAAATTAGATAGATTGCCTCTAAATACTGAAGTTGACCGTGTGTGTCATCTGATCACAGGTGTATGTGCGGCTGAGGCCGTTCTTCCGAGAATTCCTAGAACGAATGTCACAGATTTATGAGGTGGGTTTTCCTTCTCTTCCGTCTCTCCTCACTTCAGAAACCCCCCCACCCCCATCCTTTGTTTTAGTCGTTTTTCCTGTCCATGTAAATAATTAATGTTGGTCTTGTCTCTCTTTCCCATAGATTATCCTCTTCACAGCCTCCAAGAAGGTGTATGCGGACAAACTGCTCAACATCCTCGACCCCAAGAAACAGCTTGTTAGGTTAGTGCTACCCGTGACTCGCCCCAGACTCACACAGGGGTTAAACCCCCTAAGCTTAGGCCACGTCCTGTCGTTATGTCACTCATCAGGCCCTGACTAAAGACTTGATCTTTGGGCTTTTCAGATGATTTAGACCCTACCCTGTTGTGTGTGTGTGTGGCAGTTGGTCGCAGGGTAACCCGAACCTGCCCCACCTTTGGCCTTTACGTGCCTGTAGATGGTGTGTATAGGGACTAATGTTACAGTCCAGAGTGTGAGGATGATAAATGAGTGTGTGTGTGTGTGTGTGTGTGTGGGCAGGGGTACATATATATGTGAGTGTGTGTGGGAGGGAGTGCGAGTTGGATCCACATGACGTGTCCATGTGTTGTTGGTGTCGTCCTTCATTCTCCGTGTTAAATATTTATCCCCCGCCAAAAGATTTGTGCTGATCGGTCTTCTTCTTCTTCTTCCTACTCTTTCTACTGTCTCCCTCTCTCCTGCGTCCTTTCGTCTTGATAGTCTTTTAAGCTCCTATCTGGTATTTTATTGATCTAATTCTTGACTGTTGCCCTCAACTGCGCATCGCAATCAATTTGTATGATCAGCATATAGACATGTAGACTGCATGTTTTTGTTAGGTTTTGTAACATAAGCTAGTGTGTTGTGCTATTGAGTGCAATGCATTGTGATGCGTGCATATGTGACATTATTGATTGATTGTTTATATCTAATCTTGCCCCCAAAACAAAAGTTGTTATCATCTATGTGTAGTTGGCAGTAAAAGTAAGCGATTGGGCCATTCTAGTTGCCTCCTTTTTATTGAAAATACAGAGAGTACAGCATCATAATACTTTAACATTTACATATGCCACTGCCCATTCTCAGTCCTCCGTTCTCTTTCGCTCTCTGTTGCTGCTGATGGCACACAGTGTTTCCCCTACCATTGTATAAGGGAGGCGCACGGCCCCCCCTGGAAGGGCAAGTTAACTTTGCTCAATTTTATTTTCTAAAAAGCGCCAGATCACAACGGAAGTCATTTAAGGATACCTTTCCTATAGAACAGGTCTATAGCTTGTTCTTTTATTAAACACAATAAATAGCCTTGTGTTATTAATCTTATTTGCACAACGGCATGTCATTTTTGTCACTAGATGATTGCACGTTTACAATTGTCCTCTGCTCTCTGTATCGCGTAAGGCAGAGTTCTGCCCCGATGCGCAAACGTTACTTTCTGTTTGAAGATAGCTCGAGTGTTCACTGACTTTTCTCTTGTTGTACAGAATTTTCATATTGTAAAACAAATATATTTGGCAATATATTTGGAAATAGTGTCCGATTTGAATTGGGTATTTATTCATGTATATTTTGTCATCACTCGATCTTGAGAGATGTATTCAAGTAACGTTAATGTTCCGAACATGAAACATTCTAATGTGTGCACCCAGTCACAGAGAGTTACTAGCCAGACTAGCAGTAGCTACTGAAAGAATGACATGGATCCAGCAGAGCATAAAGCTAAACCAAAATATGAAGATGAACATTGGACGTTCTGGCCTGAATAGAAGGAATATTTGCGGAGCGAAATGGAAAACCCCTCTGCTTAATATGCAGACGTCACCGTCGCATTTTAAACCCTTGAACTTGGAGCGCAGTCTCTCCACACACAATGCTAACATAGCCCAGGAGTTCCTAAAGGCACAGAGATGGACAAGCACAAGGTATTTACTTTGATACGTCAGTCAGAGAAACAGACTCGGCTTTTTGGGAAATTTACGAAGTACTCTGAAACGGTCACGTTGGCATCGTATCAGGTGTCATGGAATATTGCTTGATCAAAAAAGTCATATAGTGAGGGAGAGTTTGAGAATTGAACAGAGGATATCTGACATTAACTATAATGAGCACCTTACTCAGCAGATGTCTTCAATATGTTTATTTGTGTGCCATATTTAAAATCTACATTTGTTAATTTCTCTTCCTAAATCTCACTAGAGGACACTATTTAAAAGGTTATTTAAAAAACAAAAGGGAGGCAACTGCTGTGATTAAGCTCTTCTCCAGGCACAGTCTGTTTCTCTGCTTTGTTTTGATCAGTCATTGCAGAGAAGGAGGCCTCACATAAATATGAGGAGGCAAAGGGTAGTAGCTGCTCTTAAGCTTTCTCTCCCAGGTCAGGGTGCTCCAGCTTTACACACATCCAAAACAAAATCTCAGCGGATGTCTTCAATATGTTTTAATTTGTGCCATATTTTAAATCTAAATGTGTTAATTTCTCTTCCTAAAACCCACTAGAGGACACTATTTAAAAGGTTATTTTCAAATGTAGGGGCTTATCCCCCCCAAAAGTGGGAAGCTCCCGCAAAATCAGGATTCCACTGCAAGGGCAGGGGGCTCCTGGTCAGGTGATAGTAAAGGCGGCTGCTTGCTACAGCGTTGGGGGTTAACGGTTGCGCAAAATTTACTCGGTGCAGTTCATGCTCCCAAAGGTTGCGCGTGTTGTCATGAGCCTGCCATTTGCCTGGCAGATAGAAAGCTGTTTCCGTAACAGAAAGTCTGAAGCTTGAAGTTCTTTTCAAACCTTTGCTTGGGTAGCACTGTTAAACTGAGCAGACATGCAGACTACATTTGAGTAATCTCATCACGTAACATTCGTTTTCTAAAAACAATCACATAGTATTGCATGTTTTACTGTGGTAGAAAATACGTTAGCTTAATGCTAACGTATATGGAAAATCCTATAGACACCGCGCTAGGTGTTAGCATCAAGTAATTCACGTTAATGTTTTTGTATGAGCCTGACATTTGCTCTGCAGATAGATAACAGGTTCCCTAACAGAAAGTCTGAAGCTTGAAGTTATTTTCAAACCTTTACTTGGGAAGCACTGTAAAACTGAGTAGACATGCAGAATATTTTAGTAACCTCATCTCGTATCATTCGTTGATAGAATGCAGGCTGCGAGGCTCGCGTAAGGGCTTACGTAAAAAATTACGCAAGTCTAGAAAAAGGGGCCGACGCACGCAAGACGTAAGAAGTCGCGCAAGAGGCTTGCGCGGCCTCTTGCGCTTACGCTTACGTAAGGAAGCATGAATCAGCCTTAACACTTGGCTGATCCAAAAAAGAAGTAAAAAAAATGTTTTACTGTTTTTGAATATCTTAGTCCCAGAGTCTTCCTTGACTAGTGATTACATATTCAATTTTGTTAATCTTGAATATTTTTTTGTGCAAGGCACTTAGCAGTTAGCACACCGCTGTACATGTATTGCGTATTAGCTATGTTTTTTTAATATATATATGCTACGTGTATTATATGCTAATATAGGGTGACCAGATTTGAGTTTGTGGAAAAGATGACACTTCGTCAGGGACCCTGCCCCCTCCCCCACGACGGAGTTTTGACATATTTTTCACATGCATATGACCTATATTATTGTCGTGCCTGGACAACATGAATGTACTGTTTTTACTTATATGCATTTACTGTAGTTAATTCAATACCTTATTTCAACTGAAACACCTCATCATGTTGCTTCACTATATTTATATCATGTACTTCTAGTTCATACATGTGTAATAGTGTTACGGATGCGTAATATGACCTTTTTATTGCACCTGTGTAAATGCAGTCCCAACACAGAACAACGACATGCAATTAGTACAGTAAAGAACATTGTTAGGGAACATCATTGAGCACTAGTGCATCACACACAGAAAAGTATGCGCCCGCCGCACGGCATTATGGGGCGACTATGCCGGCATGTTACAATAGGCTATGTATTTACTGAATTAAAATAATGTCAGCTTGTCCCATGTCCATGTGTGCGAGATTTGCCGAGATACATCCGAGATACATCCGTAGATAAATATGGTGGCGGTGATCGGACTCGGCGAGTTTTGATCACATTCATTCAGCGAAGTTACCGGAAAAACAGGGGATGAAAAACTTAGGGCGTCTGCCTAAAAGTAGTGTGTCCAATTTTTTATTATTTTAGAACAGTGCGTCCGAAAGACGCACGGACGCATGCCTGGCTAAAAGCCTGCTCTGTCTATCATTTCCATACATGCCCCCTCTGCTTTGGGAACACTATACTTTCCTCCTCTCTCTCTTTCTCTCTCTCTCTCTCTTTCTCTCTCTCTCTCTCTCTCTCTCTCTCTCTCTCTCTCTCTCTCTCTCTCTCTCTCTCTCTCTCTCTCTCTCTCTCTCTCTCTCTCTCTCTGTTTTTCTAACTTGCCCCCCTCTTGGTTGCGGCTGCTGGCACAGATTGTTTCGGGAGCTTTCTTTCTTTGTCTTTGATCATCCTTCCTTCCTCTTTCCTCTCCCAGTATGTTTCACCCTCTCAATCACTGTCTCACCTTTCCCCCTCTCGGTTGTTGTTGCATGCACACATATTTTGTGTTTTTCTTTCTTTCATCCTTCTTTTCATGGTTCTCTCTCCCAGTGTGTGTCCCTTCTGTCTTTCACTTTTTGACCGGTACCCTTCTCTTTGTGGTTACTACAGGCACAGGTTGTTTCGGGAGCATTGCGTGTGTGTGCAGGGGAACTACATCAAAGACCTAAATATCCTCGGGAGGGATCTGTCTAAGACCATCATCATTGATAACTCGCCACAGGCCTTTGCCTACCAGGTGAGTAAGCACAGTCTCCTGTGCTCAGTCAAGTTGAATGGACCTTAGTTCCTTAGTTGTTGTTGGAAATTATCTTTATTGGGAATAACCCCTTGAGATGTACCATCTCGTTTTCGAGGGGGTCCACAACACAATCAGATAGTAAACATACATTAAATGAACATAAACATAGAAACAACAATAAGACAGGAAAAAACAAAAACACACAACAAACTATCAGCAGAATTGCAGATGCATAGTTACGAGATGCATTTACTTTATTTTACATTAAAGTTACAGTTCACTTTTAATTTATTTAAGCCTCATCACTATAACACCACCAGCTGGGTTTCATCACAGTCAAAGGAGCGCATAAATCTGTGTAGTAAACATAGATTAAAAAACTGCTGTTTGCTTATTGCGTGAGAAGCAAACCACCCACTGGTTAAAATCTATGGCCGGTTGGCCGATGCATCTCAAAATAAAAATATTAAAACGATTTGGCGAAATGTATCGTTTTGGCAATCGACCCTATAAATAAATAAATGTAATAAATAAAAAACACCTCAAAGTGAAGTGTTAAACTGTGTTGGTCAATTGAAGTTTTGAACACAAAAAAAAATGACTGGTCACAAATTCCACTTGACTGATGTTTGTGTAGTCTTGTTTCTCAATCCGTGTGTGTGTGTGTGTGTGTGTCTAACAGCTGTCTAACGGTATACCCATTGAGAGCTGGTTCATGGACAGGAATGACTGCGAGCTCCAGAAGCTGGTCCCTTTCTTGGAGAAACTGGTCGAGCTGGTGAGTGTGTGCGCAAATGTACTCTGTGTGTGTGTGTCAGAGGGTTAGAAATATGAGAGAATTTGGCTGCTTATAGTGTGTATGTGTGTCTGCGTGAGCATCAGTGCTCTATATGTCTGTCTGCTAACTGATCACCTCAGTATTGAGTACACCGATTCTTTGTGTTCCTTGTTTGATAAACATGTGTTGTCCCCTCCCTTCTCTGTGATTTTTGGACAGAATGAGGACGTGCGACCCCATGTAAGGGAGCGATTCCGTCTCCACGACCTGCTCCCGCCAGACTGAAAACCCCACCTTCCCCAACAGACCCTCTCATACGGACACGAAATAATAAACACAAACAACTCCAACAACAACAAACAGACCTGTACAAATGAAACAAACAGTACAAAAACAAAACAAGCCAACAGATTCTGGATTCCAACCACAGCGTTGCCGTTTAAATTTGACCTGTTTGTTTGTTTTGTAGTCCTTCATTTGTTTTTGTGTTTTTTTGAAAAAATCCCACTAAAAAAAAAACTAAACCGCAGTGAGGAAAAGAGAATTTGAGTCGACCTGTGTAAATCTAGTCAATCAGAGGAATGAAAACCCTACACTGTGGACTCCATTTCCCAGAATCCCCCTCACCCTCCTGATGTGTGGGGAGGAGGGAGAGATTTGGATGAAGTGAATGTGTAAAGCTCTGAAGGAGGAGAGGAAGAGGAGGATGCAGACGCCTCTCGTCTCCCTTGCTCTCTCTCTTTCTCTCTCTCTCTCTACGTCTCGCTCCCTTTCTCGAGCTCCTCATGTGGACCGAGGCCCCTCTTCAGCAACCGACCAGTTTCAACAGGAAAGGCCAGTACTGCAGCAAAACGTGTGTGTGTGTGAAGGTGAAAACAGCCTTTATTCTTGTAATGCTTCTCTTTAGTTATTTTTAAAGGTTTAATTCCCCCAGCATCTTATAATGCATTCCTTTGTAGCTGAACTGTAACCTTTTCTTTTAAACTTCAGAATTGTTGTGTCCTTTATAGACTGGTCAGTGCTACCGCTTCATGTGTTTTTAAAATTGTCATTTTCCTGCTGTCTGTGTTCGCCTACGGTGTGTCTGCTGATGGTTGCACGGAAGCATTCTGTCTATCTTTTAAAAAAAGAAAAAGAGAGAAAGAACAGAGAGCAAGCTTTGCACGTCCTACTCTAAGTGGTAGGAAATGTGTTGACAAGGTTAAAGATTGTATTCGTTTAAACCATCCCATTAATTTAGTTACACATGGAAACATATTTTTCAAATGCTGATGGTTAGTTGATTGTGCACGGTCTTTGAGGTCGTCACCCTTGTATATCGGCCTACCCCTCCCTCAGATCTCCATGGAAGAGATTAACGATTGATTGCCAGACCTTTGGGCCAAATCGTCTTTTCAAATCCTCTTGATGTAATAGTAATAAGTAACAATAACGGTAGTAATAAAGGGCTCCCTGGCCTGAGCGGTTGTATTTTTGGAGGTAAGCCCTTTTAACTTGGCCCTTGGTTATGGAAGAAAGGTCTGACGTGTCAACAGCCCCTTCATAGTGATACAGTGGAAGAAGGTCTGAAATATCAGATGAACACCATTGTAGTGCGCTTCCCTCCTTTTCTGTCCGTCTCTTTTTTTTCTCTCTTTCTCTCAGCGTTTTGTCATTCTCTCTTTCGCCATCAGTCTCCATCCCCTGCTCTCTCTGTCTTTCTTGGTCTGTCTCTTCCCCCCCCCCCACCTCTCCTGTCCCATGCTAACAATCCTCTGGACCCTGTATGTAGCCTAGCGCATCGCAAGAGCGATGTGTGTTTGTGTGGTCTGAACTAGATCACCGTCGTATATAACTCATGACCGTGGTTTAAAAGCTGCCTCATAGTTCTGTTTTTATTTTTTTTTAATGGATCTTATTCTGTGGACTTAAATTTGTATGTTAAATGCCTTGGTTTATACAAAAAAAAAATGCAGTTGAAAGTATTGTGCTTAGCATCTTCTTGATTGAATGTGCGACTCTGGTCAAATTTGTAGGTGTGACGGAGAGAGAGAGAACACATTTAAACATTCTAAGGAAGAAAAAAAAGATTTTTCTTTTCTATGTGATTTCCGCTCCCGACACCCCTCCCCTACCCCCTTTGTATCCAGGGTCATGGACACTTTATGGCAAATAGACCTTTGTCGTTTGTATAAAGACAAAACAGATGATGTGTACCTGTTCTAGGGGTTTTCATGTTGTAGCCTACTTTGTCATCACTCTGCCTTGCCCGTGTGTGTGTGTAGTGTGCTGGGCCTTGCCCGCTTCTCTTCCACCTGTTGTGAGTGTAATCATGTTCATGGTGCCATACTATTCCACCACTTCCTCCTCTTCAGTGACTCCCAGCCGCCGTCGTCTCGCACGTCTCCCAGAGTCCTGGCCTAAGTTGTCAGGAGGATATGCTCAGGCGTTGAGGAAGAAAACAGCATTTTTAAGGAAGGGGGCTGTCCCTACACCATGTATGTCTCCTAATGGACAAAGATGAACTTGGTACATGTAATGTTTTTATCTTGTCATATTAACTTTATATATATATTTTTTTTTTCCTTTTTTTTGTATCTGTAAAGTTGGTTAAAGTGTATTAGCAGACGGTGGAAGTTTTCTGGAACCTCCAGGACTAGTTTTCCATGGTTCTAGAACACAGTTGCTAAGCAACGACAGGAATGGGTCACCTTGACTACACCTGGATCTGCTTCCTGCCTCCGCCCCAAGCAAGCGCCCACTGAGAGACAGATAAGCAGACAGCTTGATCCCAAGGATCCTGTTTGAATGCAGGCTTCCCATCCATCCTTTCTTTCATGTGGAAAGACTGCAAACCTTCAATTCGTCATCCATGGAAAGCTATGTTTTGTCCACGTGCAAGACAAATCTACACAGGAAACTGGCGCCACCATGAGCCCTGACAACCCAGTATCCTCTTCTGTGAGGTCATTGGCCACCTCTGATCATGACAAAATTATGCAAATGTGTGGCAGCCAAGTCCTGTAGCCAGCATCCCCCCCAAATTATGAATTGTTTTCCCCCAAAACAGGAGATATGGGTGCAACTCGCCCCTACTAAACCCAGGCACTTTTCTTACCAAGAGAGCTTATTTTGTACAATTGTTTAAAAGCAGTAGCAGAGTGATGCTTAAAAAAATGTATAAAATGAAGTGTCGTTGGAGGCATTTGAAAATGTACAACCAGTTCATTTTGTGTGCATTACCATTTGTATTGTACAATGGGGTTTATTGTACGCAAATACATGCAGCTTCATGTAAGAAAAAATCCTTAAAATAAGGAAAACTTTTTGTATTTTTGAGTTCAAAAGGCATGTCATATCTACTTTTTAAATGTATTAATGAAGATTTAACTTTACAAGAGATGGAGTGTTTTTTTTCTTACTGTATTGTCTGTGTATGGACGTTTAGTTAGGGCACTGTTGTAGAGAAAATCTTTAGCATGTAGAAAAAAATAAGCCTGTTTTGTGGGAAAGTCCTTCATTAAATTTTAATTCTGGCACTTTTTCTGCATAAAAAAACGGATTCCGAGCTGATTTATTTTCTGTGCCCATCTACATTTCTGTAGTGATTTAGCTGGGAGTATTTGGTTTGCAGTATTCATATTTAGCTCCGTCAAGGCAACCAATACCGGGTCGATTTACATGAAACTTGGTGCAGGACTGGAGCGGGGACCAAAGAAGAACCTGCCAGATGGGGCATTTAGCTTTGGCGGAGGTCTGTTCTCCGTGTGCACTGTTATAAAAAAAATATATAGCCCTATATAATAATAATTTCAGCAGGCTAAATGGGGCCGAGCTGAAGTGTAGCCTACTGAACCGCTATGCGTGGGCAGAGATTTATGAAGGAGGCTACTTCTCTAGAGAAATTAACATGTTGCTAAAAACTATTATACTATTTATCCATGTAATTACTCGGGAGTAGGCCTACCTTACCTTAGTATAAAACTCTTCAAATATATATCAGATGGGGAAATTGGTTGAGTTCTTCCCTCTAGTAGGCCTATGCCTTCGTCCGGCTTCTGCTAAGCCTCCTCAAATATCATTGATTCACTAGAAGCAGGTTTCAGTTACCGACAATGTATGTGCTGACGGTCAACTCGCAGTATTAAATTTTCAAGCCGTCGGCCACCTAGCTGAAATCCGTTCGGTGTAGTTCACAGCCAATCCTTCGCACCTTTTTTCTGGTGTTGTCTTTTAATTAGACCTGTTCTAGGGGTAGAGTGTCGGGAGGGAACGGGAGCCGTGATAGATACGACAGACCGGTGGAAATGACCACCTTTTCTTGTAAGAGGAGTCACCTAGCTCATCAATGGGCACAAAAACTCCCTACGAGCGGTGGCTCGGCAGGTAAGCAACTGATGTCAAGCTCGAAAGAATTGAGTAAAAGTTTTTGTCGATTTGTTTGGTATTGGTTCAAGTGAAATAACCACGTTTTCAGGAAATAATGAATAGAAAGGTGTTGAAGATTCAGTTTCTCTGCATATTGTGAAAGTTTTAAATTCATTTGGAGACCCCCCGAGTATTTAGCGGCGTCGGGGGTTTTCCAACTGGCAAGATGCGCATAATTCATTCGGCAGTCGTCACCTTGGGCATTATAGGTAAGACCTGTTTCAATTAAAAAATACATTTTGTTTTGTTACGTGTTACACTCAGGGTTACTGAGTTATTACTTTTTTTCTCTCTTTAATTTGTAGGAGTCCTCCTCTGTAATCACTCATCGCACTCTGGAACTCCTACTATAAAAAGAAAAGACCCACGATCACAGAGTGATAAACTGTTTGATGAGACGCTAGAAACATTGTTAAAGGACATAAATGATCTATCCGGTGGAAATGTCAATCAAGAATACACTGCAAGAGGGTTTCCGTCCGATTTAAACAATGCTGAATCCACTGGAGCTGGTGATGTGCGCTCCGCGCTTGGGGAGAGTAGCTACGGCATCTATTTCGATATTTTGAGTAACGTTTTCGCCATGTATCAACCTCTGCTGAGAGAAAGATTCCTGGACAACCTACCGGAAAGTCTGGTGTGTATTTTGTCAGAGCAAAAAGACTGTGGCCTCGAGGCCGAATTAACACGGATAGTAATCAGTGCGTCACAGGGGCCACTGCGCTCGTTCATGGCTTCAGCTCGAAGTCAAACGTGTCCACGGTCGAAATCCTCCACCAGTTCAAGCTTTTTAACATCGTACTTTCGAGTGGAAGACACCACGCTGAATCAGATTAATGCGTTTGAAGACATGTTGATCACTGCTTTGCTCAATATAAATGCAACTAATAATTTCATCTCGTCATGGAACAACTTCATTGACCTGACCATGCCGCCTATAGTTTCTTATGTCTCTGACTTTTTGGTGACGGTTCTTCAAACCCCAATGGTTTTTATAAAGATAGCCTTGCAACTGGGTATCGACATCCCTGTCTTGGATCAAAGAGAACAGTGCCCTCAAGGTGACTTTGGCATTTTATGAGAAATATATTTATAATCAAAGAATATTTTCCCATTTATTTGTCTTACAAAGCTGAATAAACTTGTACGACAGACTAACTTTTCTCTCTCTCTCTGTACTTAGGTGATGTGAAACAACTCCTTATGTGGTAAGGCAAACATAAAACAATGTTTTGTGTATCACAAATCAAGACTATTTAATTGATATAATGTTTTGCAGTCAATAGCTGAATATTTGAATATTTTTGTGAATTAACATTTGTAAGAAGCTATACAAGTATTTGCTTTGTTTAATTTTAGTGCAGTATGATTGAAGTATGAATGCAATAAATAACAATTAGTGTGTGTTTAATGATGTGTTTTCTTCAGGGGTATGATGCACAATCTGAACTGGTCCTTCAGCGAGGCTATCCTGGACATGTTCTTCGCCCCTGAGCCTCCCCTGTGTGGCTTCCCAGGAGCAGACTGCCAGAGCACCCCCCAGTTCAGCCGCAGTCTGCCCTCCCACACGGACGACCCCAACCACCTCCTAAGCTGCGACCGGACCAAGCTGGCCCACCTGAACGCCACCATGTGTGCCGAGCTGCAGCAGGCTCCCCCGCAGACACCCTCTACCCTCTCCACCCTCTGCAGGACACTGAACGGGCTCTCCCCTGAGGAGGTGAAGCGGGTGTGGGGGAACAGCTGCTATGCTCTCCAGTCCTTTCTGGCCCCCTTCCTGGATGAAGCCGCCTGCAGCCAGGAGGCTCCGAGCCCAGAGACCCTGCTGCAGGTCCAGCAGGATCCCTCCTCCTCCTCCAGCACCAGCACCACGCTCCGCCGCGTGGCCCGCTCCAACCGCAGCCTCAAGGAGCTGCTGTGCGTCTACGAGAACTGGACCGGGCCAGACGCCGTGGATCCGAGCGTCGTGACCCTGTGTGCCGAGAACTTCCAAGAGGAGTTTGTGCCCCGCGTCTGCAGGGACGTCCAGATGTTTAGCACCCTTCTGGCCGACGCCAAAAACATGTGGCTGTGGGGCTACTGCTTCAACAACTCACGGGACTTCATGGTGAGCCAGCACTGCGCCTATGGCACCTGGACTCGGGATAAAGCCCAGCCGACCTTGGTGACCCTCTGCTGGACCTTCGAGCACGAGCGGTTCGAGGAGCTGCTCTGTGGCTTCAACCTGGAGTTCTTTAATCTGATCTTCTCCAACCCGAATAACCCCCGGCTGCAACCCAACTGCACGCAACTGCCGGAACAGGTGGAAGTGGCTACCCTGGTTGCTGAAGCTTGCCAGTACGGGGCGTGGGACGTCAAGGCTCAGATCACCGCAGACCAGCTTTCCGTCTGCATCCAGAACGACGAGCCGGGCTTCCGGGGACATGTTTGTGGCAATGCCACGTTCCTGGCTGACCTGCTGAAAAATGGCGCCCTTGGGTGGGTCAAGGAGTTCTGCGACTCCGCCTCTCCGATCCCCCCCACAGAGCCGCAAATCAGCATCCTGGATTGGTGTGACTATGAGCAGTGGGGTCAGAACCCCATTGACCCGTCTGTGGTGGGTCTCTGCTGGCAGATGGACCAGCTGGGCTTCCAGAAGAATGTCTGTTGCAATGTAGCCCTGTTTGAGCGCCTGACCCTTGACCCGCTCAATGAGTGGCTCACGTCTGTGTGCACTGAGGAGAAGGAAAAGGACAACATTGTGGCCCAGACATGTCTCTACTCTGAGTGGACCAGCCCCATCATCGTCGACATGACCGACCTGGCTCTGTGCGCCGATAGGGACACTGGCAACTTCACGCAGAAGGTGTGCTTAGACAATGTGGTCCTGCAGAACCTCTTAGCCAACCTGGACAACACGTGGTTGCTCCAGCACTGTGTCAACCACAGTATCGACCCTGCCCCGCACTGCCAGTACAGGAGCTGGGTGGTGGCCTTGCCTGACTCCTTCCTCCTGGCCTTCTGCTGGGACTACGATCAGGCCAACTTCGTGTCGTCCGTCTGCACGAACCCATCCGTCCTCTCCCTCCTCAGCCAGGAGAGTTCAAGTGTTTGGGTTGGCACCCTTTGTGCCACCTTTGTGCCACCCTACACCATCAACCCCAATGGGAACACAACCACCACCTCCTCCTCCTCCTTCTCACCTCCCACCACCTCCTCCTCCGCACCAC
Source organism: Sprattus sprattus (assembly GCF_963457725.1). Classification (NCBI taxonomy): domain Eukaryota; kingdom Metazoa; phylum Chordata; class Actinopteri; order Clupeiformes; family Clupeidae; genus Sprattus; species Sprattus sprattus. The sequence goes on from NC_137925.1 coordinate 13,302,177, forward strand.
CTCTCACCACCTCCTCCTCCTCACCTCCCACCACCTCCTCCTCCTCACCTCCCACCACCCCCCCTTACCCCTGCCCCATCCGGGAGGTGGTGCGGCAGCTGAACTGGTCATGCAGCGCGGACTTTGACGCAGTGTGCCACCCTGGCGCTAGCGAGCTACAGGCACTACAGATGCTCGTGCGCTGTGGCATGGAGGTTCTGCAGCCCCGCGTGGACAGCCTGCTCACCCAGAACGTGGCCTCGGTGCTGGGCCAGGCCTCCAGCCTGTCCGTGGTTCTCCTGGTGGCTCTGGAGGAGAGCAAGCTGACCAGCATCCGCGTGACGGAGAACATCCGCCTCAGCGTGCTGGAGTCTGTGCAGCGCTACATGGAGAAGGAGAGCAACTTCGACAACAAGAGGATTTTGCTCCAGTGTTTCGGGGTAAGATGGAAAAGCCATGGAAATGTGCAGCTGGATTTTGGGAATGTTTGGGAAGATTTTGGGAAAAGGGCTATGGGGCTTGAAATCTCTGAAAACTGTACTAGAAAAAAACTGTCCAACTTATGTTTGATATAGTAATCATTTATTAATTAATAATGATTAACAATTTTATCAAATTTAGAATCTCATTTGATTGGTTATGTGTTATTAATTAATTAAGGTATGAAGGAAAAAATAACTTTGCCAGCAAGGAGATTTGTTGTCCAGTGTTTCGGCTAAGATGGGAAAGATCTGGGTGTGACCAGGAAAAACAATAAACGTGTGTGTACATTTTGGCAACAGGTGGCTTCAATTTAGCGATACAGTCTCAGTCCTCTGTGTATAATGACATAAAACATGACGATTATTATATGGCTAGGGTTTGGAACTAT
>NC_137925.1:13308026-13378026 GCF_963457725.1 Sprattus sprattus
TCAAAGGTTACATCAATCATGATATTTTTTCACATGAAGAAATTAACGGAAGAGCTGTAGTGTTTATCTGTCGTGCCAAGCAAGCCTAATGTTGAGGAATGTGTCTCACTGTGCTATGTTTGTCAACACACTCAAGGCTTCTAATTTTTTCCTAAATGTGTGATGAATGCGCTTGATCTGACTTGATGGTGGCCTGACAGCTGTGATGTATTTTTCTGGTTTTGTGTAAAGTATGGCTTGATAAATAGGTATGCTTGTCAACATTGTACGACTTATAGCTGTATCTCTGTTATTACCTCCAGCAAGGAGGTTATGCGATCGGGTCCGTTAATTTATTTGTCCGTTTGTCTGTCTGTGGACAAGATTTCTCAGAAACTACTGGGCGGATCTTTCTGAAATTTTCACAAGAGGTGGATCTTGGTCCTGGGACATTCCCATTAAAATTTCAGGATGATCCGGATCTGGATCCGGATTTGTGTACCTCCTTGCTGGAGGTCAGAAATCTCGGATTGCTCTTGTTACTCGTGCATTCAAGTCTTTTATTTTGTTTGGTTTGTTTTGTTTTATTTTTGGACATTTTGTTTATTGTTATTTCTCTTGAACAAGTGAAGATAAGCACTATATTTACCTGTAGTATTCAGGCATATTTCGTTCATGTCTTGCTTTGTGTCCAAGGTTGGGAAATGTGACGTGTCTGGCCAACCCCAATGACCTGATGCAGTACGCCGGCACTGAGGCCTTCACTGCCATTCAGAAGAACGTGAGGGACTGTGTGGCACAGGGTCTTAGAGTACCCAGCAATATGGTGAGAGAGACACACACAGACACACTCCAAAATATACCCTGCACACACACAAAAAAACTCCTGACACACACACACAACAAAATACTCCACAAAATACATCACCCCATAAATACCACTTTCCCAAATACCCCGGGGCAACTCCAAGACACACTGAAGACCCCCTATTATAGACTGACCCCCAAGAAAATGACATTATCAATCACATTTATTTTCCTTCTTTTTCAATTTTTCAATTCAATTGCATGAAACCCTTAATATACTGTACACTAATGTAAATGAAATAATGTATTAATGAATAATGTACAAACTAGAGTACATACTGTATTTGTTATAGTTTGTTTGAGACTCTGTCTCTGTTTCTGTCTCAGGTGTCTACTGTGATGTTAACGGCGTCCAACCTGAGCTCTCCCTCCACCCTTAGCGCAGAAAGCCTCTCTGAGCTTTCTTACTTCCTGCCTCAGCTCGGAACAGACTTCCTGTCCAAACTAAGCCAATCACAGCTTGACTCTGCCTTGCCCTCCCTCGCATCTGTACCTTTTTCACCTGCTCAGGTACCATCTCATCTCAGCTTACACACACACACACACCTTGACTCCATTGAACACCGGTAACACCTGTCTTGACTTATTTGTCTAGAATGGGGAAGGTTTCTTAAAATACAGAATCTACAGGTCTGATCATCTTCCATAATGCAAAGTTTAGGGGGGGAAAGTCATATTGATTATAAACACAAACGTCAAGCCCTCAAGGTTATTTGAATTCATTTAAGAGAAAATTTGATTGTATGAGCTTTAAAGTAGACATATATCATGGTGGGGTATAATACGACTGCTGCAGAAAGTGAGAAAATGAGCAAGAATGAAGTGAAATTACAACAAGATGTTTTCCGTTCCATATGGGACACTGGAGAGTGGAGGGCGGTGAGAGGTTTGGACTTGGGGTACAGGGACAGGTGGTAGACCGGGTTAAGAGTGGGGATGTCACGAGGGAAGTGAACCGAGATGAATAGGTCAGTATGTGTGTGTGAGAGTATGAGTGGGGGTGGTGCTTTCTTTACCTTGAGGCTTGATGCGCTTGAGTGAGCATCATCAGGGTCTGGGCTGTCGTCTTAAGTCCTGCTCTGCATCTGTCGCTACAGAGGCTGTCTCAGGAAATATAACAATACACTCTTTTTCTCCCAGTCTTTTTCTTTCTTTGTCACTTCTCTGAGTTAGTTTTCCATGTTTCCCTTCTTACTTTCTTTCTTTCTTTCCTACTGTCTGTCTTGTAGTTGTGTCTGTTCTCCTTCAAGTAAACCTGTGAGCTAGGCAGGGATGTGTGGGCTGATCCTTACAACTTTACAAGTCAAGCAAAAATGCTTTCAATTACATTCAGTCATTTTCCAGCGGGTCAGTCAAGATGACATTTCAGCAGATAAAGACTAATATCGATATTTAAGCAATCGTAATTTACTAACAGATTGACAAGAAGATGCAACTGCATGAGTGGAGATGAGAAAAGCTGAGAACGGGAGAGTACAAAGACACGACAAAGAAAGTGTGTCTGATGTGTGTGAAGTATTTGTATTTCACTCGCTAAATTAGTCTTTAGGTGATATTTAACTAACCTGTACAAAGACTCAACAAAGAAAAGTAGAGTGGGTGAAATATTTGTATTTGACTCGGTAAATGACTATTGTTTAAATATTGATATTAGCCTTTAGGCAATATCAAACTAATCTGTACAAAGACACAACAAAGAAAAGTGAAGTGTTTTAAGTATTTGTATTTGACTCGGTAAATGTCCCAAGGCTGTTAGCATTGTTTATTACTAGCCGTTAGCATTGTTTAATGATAGCTTTTAGCATTGTTTAATATTAGCTGTTCGAGTTGCAGTCAGGTTGAATCAAAGCATGGGGGGAGTTCAGGTCGCTTGTGAGTAGACCTGCGCATCATTGGTGCTTAGAGGTATTTGTGTTTTTCATTCATCATACCAGTAAAGTGATTCCTCTCATGTTAACCTGGTTTTCAGTGTTCTCCTTTGTCTGTCCTTCCAGGCAGGTGTCATTGTGGACAAGCTGTCCACCACTGTCAGTGTAAGTCTGTGTTTCTTTGTGTGACTCTTTGGTAGGTAAAGAGACCTGTTCTGGTTCTGAGCAATGGTGCTGAGTGTGTGTGTGTGTGTGTGTGTGTGTGTGTTGGTGTGTGTGTGTGTGTGTGTGTGTGTGTGTGTGTGTGTGTGTGTGTGTGTGTGTGTGTGTGAGTGCTGGAAGTGGTGTCTGATTCCACAGCTTCCTCTATATGCGTGTGTATGGGTGTCTCAGTTTGTCTGTGTGTGTGTGTGTGTGTGTGTGTGTGTGTGTGTGTATGTGTGTGTGTCAGGGTCCATTGAGCCAGCTGGCTGTGGGCCCAGTCTGTGCCAGTATGGGGTTAATCAAGGACAACACACTTCACACTTCGCACACAGTCTTATCTCGTCTATACATGCATGACACGGCACCCAAACTGAGATTTATGGATTTGCCCGTGTGATTATCCAACAAAGCACTGTGCCAAACTACTGTGGAGAGATGAACAGTTCATTAGGGGCATAGAAGGCAATGAAGAAGTATTGCAACTATTTACAACTGCCATACCCAAAGAGACACACGCACGCGCGCACACACACACACATTCACACTTGCACTCTTGAGGAAAGTATTAATTAGAAATAGAAATAATGTTTAAACAGTTTTTAGACATCTGAAAAAAATATTGTATTATTCAAGCCTATTGTAGTTTTAAGTAACAGTGCAAACTACTGGCCATTTATTGTCTGTTTATTGCAATCATGCATTCCTTAATGTTGTGAGATGAGTCAACGACCAACTTATGATCAGTGCTTACTGATTCCTATTTGTTTGTTTGTTTTGTTTGTTTGTTTTGTTTATTTGTCTCTGCTCCCCTCCCTAGTTGACGCAGCCGGGGGGCCTGTCTGCCCTGGGCTCCCTGGTGAGCGGCGTGCGGGTGGAGACCCTTTGGGGGATCCCTTCCGACAGTCTCCTCTCTGCCCTGCCCAACATCAGCCTCCACCAGCACGTCCTCAGCCCCCCACAGGCCAACGCCATCACCACTAAACTCTGGGTATGACAGAGTGTGTGCGTGAGTGTTTGTGCGCAGGTTTGCATGCATATGTGTGTTGGATTGTGTGTGAGTGTGTGTGTGTGTGATTGTGTGAGTGTGTGAGTGTGTGAGTGTGTGAGTGTGAGTGTGAGTGTTTGTGTGATTGTGTGTGTGTGTGTGTGTGTGAGTGTGTGTGTGTGTGTGTGTGTGTGTGTGTGTGTGTGTGTGTGTGTGTGTGTGTGTGTGTGTGTGTGTGTGTGTGTGTGTGTGTGTGTGTGTGTGTGTGTGTGTGTGTGTGTGTGTGTGTGTGTGTGTGCGTGTGTGTGTGTGTGTGTGTGTGTATGATTGTGTAGGTGTGTGTGTGTGAAAAAGAGAGAATGTATAGCATGGGTTATTGGCTCAGAGGTGGGAATACGTTTGGCACTCTCAGGTGTGTCCATTCAGGCCACCTCCACAGACGGGCATGTGTGTGCCTGTGTGTGTGCCTGTGTGTGTGCCTGTGTGTGCCAGCTGGATGTGGGACACCATGGCACAGCGCCCTGGGCGCACTGACACCTTTGGCTCTGCGTGTGGAGCTCCACACCTCCGTATCTGCCTGTGTAACAGGATCTGAGTTCCTGCTCCATTGCACCGTCCCAGTTTGACTTCTTAACCCAGCTACTGCTGCTGCTGCCGCCAATGCCAGCCTGCTACCCCTCCATCGTTACATCATTACAGAAGTGTGTGTGTGTGTGTGACTGTGATTCCTGCTGGGGGCTTGGAGTACTTCTTATAACACTTTGTGCAGGATGTTGTACGGCTAAAGTTCTTACTGGTTGCTTCCAAGTGTTGCTTCAGTGCTGCTGCTTGTTGGTTGCTTTTCTGATTTAAGTGGTAACCTTCATGTTCACTTATAATGCAGTTCTCACAAAACAAGCTGATTGGAATATGTGTAAAATTATATTAAATGTTAAGCCTTCTAGACATATTATGAGTCTTGTAGACTCATTGGAGCATTTTGCAATATGTATCTCAACTCCAGGTCATCAAAAATAACGTACAAAACTAGATTTTACAAAAACAGTTGCATCTGATTTTTACACAGATATTTTTTAGGTTTATCACACTTCTCCTAAGTGTGTAGAACCTTAAAGGCACCCAGTGCAACTTTCGAGGCTTGAGACTCGAAAAATAAACATTCAATTTCTAGTCTTTTTTACACGTAGTAAGTTTCAATATCTCCATACCATTACATATCGACATTCAAGGAGCAAAGATGAGACGTCGTTGTGTGGTGAGAACTGATAGAAAATTGTAAACAACAACAATCGCTGGTGGGGAGAGGCCATTTTTCCATTGACTGGAATCCTGCGGCGATTGTTGTTGTTTACGATTTTCTGTCAGTTCTCACCACACAACGACGTCTCATCTTTGCTCCTTGAATGTCGACATGTAATGGTATGGAGTTATTGAAACGTACTACGTGTAAAAAAGACTAGAAATTGAATGTTTATTTCTAAGCCTCGAAAGTTGCACTGGGTGCCTTTAAAGAATCGTTTTGTTGTTTATGACCTTTGAACTCTGTTGTCAGGGTTCCCCTGAGGTGACAAGCTGGCTGGATAAGTTGGAGCCCTTCCTGTCCAGCACCCCCTTACTGAGCATGCTCCCCCGCAAATCCCGCCTCATCAGCAACATCACGTCCGCAGGCACGAGGGCCTGGACCACCCAGCAGGTAAACCTGAGACGTCTGGGGTCTAACGTAATTCTAAACATGGCGGATTTCTCAGTGGAAGTCCTGCCCTGTAATATAAAGAGCCAATCACTTTGGAAAGGGCATAACTGATGTTTTACCTCACCTGAACATTCTGTTTATTTTCAACGTTACCATAACAATAGCCCCCCCCCCACAAAAATCGCTGTATGCGCAGTGAGCGAGTCAACACGAAGAATGAAGTCTTTTTTAGCCTTATTTGAGGTTGCAATTAGGGAAAACATTTGATGCCAGATTTAAACTTGGATTTACGTGATGTACTTTAGATGTCTGTTTGACCGTCCAATGAGGGGTTACAGATCTCTCCCCATTCATTTTCTTTAGCTTGTTTAGCTGTGGCCAAGAGGAAAGACTCAGTTAAGATTTGGGTAAAACACGAATTCACGGAAACAGTTGACTGCTGGCTGGGATCATTTCTACGTTTATTCATTATCATTTTATTTATCTATATCAGCCTCCTTTTATGTATTTGTTTACTGGTCTAACATGTCAACAAATGCATAAATACACCTCAAATAAACATAGGACCAACTGTCAACATTTGTGTACTACTATCATTATAGATATCATTATTGACATTATTGACATCATTATTGATAACATAAACCACTTTTGCACCTTTCAGTAATTTTAAGTCGAGCCCTGATGGTAGTTGTCACTGGAGCCAGGCTCTAGCACAGTGGTTCTTAACCTTTTTGGAGGTACTGAACCCTGCAAGTTTCATCAGTGCATTCGCCGAACCCTCCGTAATTTGAAAAATAAAATATGATTTCTTCAAAACGTAGGTATGTATTAAAACGGCCTGACATTGCTAGTGTGAACCGGGCTATACTGCGTGTGTCTTGACCCCTGCCGAACCCCTGAGAGTGGCTCAACGAACCCCTGGGGTTCGATCGAACCCAGGTTAAGAACCACTGCTCTAGCAGCTGGGCATTTGTACAGAAGTTACTGAAGCACACTGGTTAGTGGAATTTTACTGGATGTTTTTTTTTTCAAACAGAGTTTAGTCTGAGCGTCGTCCTTACGTCATCACGTTTCCAACAGAGATATGATCTGGGAGGAGGTGTCAGCCTTGAATAAGGTTGTGGGTGCGGGTGTGGATGTGACTATTTTATCTTTTATTATGATCGGACTCTTAAGCCTGTCCTACAATAGAGATGAGTGACACGTGTCTGGTGAACCACTCAATTATTTACTACGGAGAGGAGATGCTTCTCGTGTGTTAACCTCAGAGTCTGTAAACAAACCGTCCAACGCAACCGCAAATACACCTGCACGCCAGCAGTGAGACATCCTCACCTTCAATTATCCTGAGGTTTTGAGGACGGCCTTTGTCTGACCGGGGACCGTTCTAGAAGAATAACAAAAGACACTCTTACACAGTCTATCAAACACTAATGAAAAGACACCTGCAGCGTCAGTCATTGTGAAATTCTGAGTTAGGCCTTTTTCAGAATCAATCCCTAACATGCAGTCAGCAACATGAGCAATTCCTAACATTTATACATTTGATAGATGGTTAAGTTCGGGGTTGATATGCATTGGGCAGTATGGAGCATAAACTCAGGGACGCTGTTGTAAATTTGGTGCAAGTTACATGTGGTGGGTAAATTAATGAAAAACACTATGAACATTGGTACATTTACAATGGCTTGCCACTGATGAATGATTCAAAGCAAATTGACATATTTGCCTCTATTGTTAGAGGCAGAGAGAGGCTGAATACACCTCATCAAAGCCAAAGAAACCTCTCTGCATTGAGGGAACGACATCTTTCTTGGACGTGAAACATCACAAATGTCTCAAAATGTGTTAATAAATAAACATTTTAGAAAAGCACCCTATACAATCACTTGTAAACTACCTGAAAAGGGACTATTGATGAGCTGTACCCTTACACACACATACACGTGTACGCATTTCACACACACGTGCACACACACACACACACTCACACATTGTCTCATCCATATTTTCTCTCTGAAAGATCTGACTTAATTGACTTGATTCGCCCGTGGAAGTAAAACGAATTGATTGTTCTGCAGTATAACTGTATGCCCAGCAGCAGGTGCCCGACCAAACCTGGCGAATGAATACCCACTCCCTTGAAGTTGCCTGCCCTCTTGTGTATGTCACTGGTAGTGCATGCTACCTCAGACACCTAACAGGTACAGCGCTTCTCTGCATCTTAAATCCCAGACTCATTCAGGCAGTGTGTTTCCCACTCCAGGCCATCGCTCTCTTTGAGGAGGCACAGAAGCAGCAGAAGTATGTCATGTCTGTCCAGGACTTCATGTGAGTATCTCCTTATTTTATATTTACACATTCTTCTCTGGCTTGGCACACATTATTTACAAATTTGCAGTAATACACTACCCGTCTTTAAACACAGGATACATTTCAGATTTTTTTTTAAATGTATCTATCTTACAAATAGAACACAATATTTGGTGAGGTTATAAATTTGAGGTTTTATGATTCTGTTGTTTATGCATTGTCTCTGATGTTGTATTGACCTGTCCCTGTGTGTGTGTGTGTGTGTGTGTGTGTGTGTGTGTGTGTGTGTATTAGGCTATGAGGTACCATACCAAGCATGAGCTGTAAGATAGTTGAGTGTGGTTGTGTTTGTGTGTTTGTGTGTGTGTGTGTGTGTGTGTGTGTGTGTGTGTGTGTGTGTGTGTGTGTGTGTGTGCTTGTGCGTGTGCGTGTGTGAGTCTGTAATATCGTTATGATAGCCTTTGTGTGTGTGTTTTCAGGCAATTAGGTACCATAGCACCAGGCGTGAGCTGTAGTGCCATGAACCGCATGTTAAAGGTCACACCCTCCCTGGCCTCCATGCTGGAGGTCCTGCACTTCCTCCGAGATCAGCCTGTGCCCCTGCACACCTCACTGGTAAACACACACTTACGATGATAGCGACACACACTCGTGAAGTTAGTTTGTGCCTTTATAGGGTGTTATGAACTCTCTCCTCTCAAGCTACATTCAGCACAGGCACTCTTAGACACTTGACTTTAGGCCCATGGCAAACACTGCACTGCTGTCTTTTGCTCTATATCTATCTATCTAAAGCGGTACACTATCGACTATACAACTAAACTACATAGAGTCGTTACATGTGGAGATGTGCAGTCTATTTTGAATTGTATTACTGTGTTTGTAAACATATTAATAAACGTATTGTTTTTTGTGTGTGTTCCTTGTAGAAAAAATGCATCATTGATGAGTTGTACCAGTTTGATTTCTTCTCTGACCTGCTGGGAGAGCTTGGAGCCCAGATTGCTCTGTCCCTCCCGTGAGTTTGTGGTGCAATCTTGGCTTATACATACATACATAAAGACATGCATGACTTTAAAAGCAAACTGAAGATAAGATAAGAGCATATATTTTTAAGCTTAACCTGGTAATGTTACTTGAATAGAAGAAACTGTTACACAATAAGATGTATTTTTGAAATACCTGTTTATCTGTGTGTGTGTGTGTGTGTGTGTGTGTGTGTGTGTGTGTGTGTGTGTGTGTGTGTGTGTGTGTGTTTTCAGTGTGAGCACCATTAAAAAGTTCCCTTCATCCATGATGGATGACCTCAGGAGGATGGTCCTGCAGGAACCACGGTTTTTCATGCTGCTGCCCACCACTAAACAGCTGCTGCTGGTGGACAAGATGCTGCAGAGGCTGGTCAGTATTACTCTGTGTGTGTGTGTGTGTGTGTGTGTGTGTGTGTGTGTGTGTGTGTTTGTGTTTGTGTGTGTGTGTGTGTGTGTGTGTGTGTGTTTGTGTTTGTGTGTGTGTGTGTGTGTGTGTGAATGTGCAGTAGCATCAGAATGCCTCAAGGTGATGAAAATATCTACAGATATTCGATTCATTTGACATTTGATTAATTTGCTGCCGTCTGCGTGTATTTGTGTGTGTGTGTTCTCCCAAGGTGGTTTAAGGGGGGCTTTGAAAAAAGTGTGTGAAGGGGGGCGCCAGAAGTGGGGGGGGAGGGGGGGTCAGTACTTTGAAAACCACTTATGTAGTTATTGGTTTACACTCAACCTTCAAAATAATGTAACGCATGCAAAGTCTGTCGTCTCCTGTCATCTCTATCTCTCTCCATCTTCCCACCCTTGTAGAACATGTACACTGGCGTTTATACTGAGGAGGAGTTCCGTGGCCTGGGCGTCATGGCCACATACGCGGCAGATGACATTTTTGTGCAGGTATTACACATAAAAAGCTCTCTATTCTCTTCACTATCTGGCACCTACATCCTGACCAAACACCACATGCTTTTTTTCCAAACCACTTTTCTTTCTCTTTTTTTTCCCCTGTAATTTATGTGCAGTATACCTCCCTTTTGAAAGTCAGTTGGGATCAAAGTCTGTCGTAAATGACCAACATATAAATGTGTAAATGACCAACTGCGCATCTACAGGTGGATCGTCAGTTTTTCCTGGACAGCCTGGAGCTGCTGGAGGGTCTCTGCTATGTGGGCACGAAGCAGGGCCTGGTGGCCCAGATACTGCAGGAGGACAGCACCTTTGGGTAGGCCAGGAGTCTCCTCCTCTCCCCCTGACCTACTTAACCTGAATGCTCCGCATTTATCTAGTTTGGGTTGGATGGTGTCAGAATGGAGTGGAGTTTCATCCACCAATTGAATCCCCAAATTGCCAAATGACCTAGTTCAAGGTGTTCAAGGTGTTTTCAGCTGTTCAATTGGAAAAGATACTTTGGTCATCTTTGTCCTCCATAATCTTTATATCCACTGAGCTTCTTGACCAACGGATTGTGGGGAATTTAAGTGTGTATTATGTGTATTTATAGTTCAAAACCCAATTATATTCACACAAACATTTGTACTTTTTAAGTGATATGTTGACTGACATGTGGACAATGTCAACACGCCCGAGTCTGTGAATGTCCTAAGAGTCTTAGTTAGTAAGTGACTCTCTGTTTTTTAACTCCTCCACTGCCTCGGGTGGTAATGAACTCTCCTCTGTGTCCTGTCAGTCCGGTGCAGAACTGGACCCCTGAAGTTCTGATCCAAATGAGACGGTTCCTGTTCTTCCTGTCAAAGGATAAACTTCAGCTAATCCCCTCAGTAAGACATGATGACATCACTCTAATCATTCATTATTACTGCCATCTTTAGCCTGCCTGTCAAGGCTTGGCTTGTCTTGTCTTTCTGAGTGTGTGTGATGTGTGAAAGAATATGACACCTGTAGTTGGGTCGGAGAATATGCGTAAAAGAATATTCTGGACCTGGACTTCTAAAGTTAATAATCTGTGATACTGATACGGCACGCTACGCCCTGATCCGGAAACGGATCACTTCGGCACCATTTTTCATGATGGCCTTAATGACACATGGAATGCCAATGAGAGAAAACATTCCAAATCAAATTCCCAATAATTACCCTCAAAACAAGACTACTCTGAAGTGATTTTTGTAGAATCAGAGACAAAAAAGCAGTTGAGTACTGAAGTTTTGAGTAATTCATCAGCTTGATACACAGTGCATTCAGATCTAGTCTAGAATTATTCAGACCCCTTCACTGTTTTTCACATTTTGGTATGTTTAGCTTGAGGTTAGAATCATGACCAATCAATTGAATTGACCAAAGGTAGACCCCAATCAAGGTGTAGAAACATTTCAAAGTTGATCAATATGGGAGGCACCTCAGCAAAATTTCAAGTGTCATAGCAAAGGGTTTGAATACTTCAGATATTTCCGTTTTTCCATTTTAATACATTTGCAAAATCCTTCTTTGTCATTATGGGGTTATTGAGTGTAGATTGATGAGGGGGAAACATGTATTGAAATTATTTTAGCATAAGGCTGAAACATAGCAACATATGAAATGAATGCACATATGTATAAACCCTCTCTCTCTCCCCCTCTCTTTCTCTCCCTCCCTCCTTCCTTCTATGTGCAGGCGATGATGACCCAAGAGCGCATTGAGAGGCTGTTTATGAGCCAACAGCAGTGGGAGGAGAGTGAGTTTGGCGCCCTCTGTATGCAGAGCATGACGGTGCAGGAGCGTCAGGAGCTGTTCGAGAAGCAGCAGTTTGTCCTGCAGTTCTTCCTGGGGTTCCTCAGAGTAGACAGAGCACCATGTGAGTACCTGAGATAAACCTGCCTCTCTCTCTCTCTCGCTCTCTCTCTCTCTCTCTCTCTCTCTCTCTCTCTCTCTACTGCCTCTCGTCTGACTGACTAAGAAGGTATTAGTGCAGTGGTGGTTACAGCGATGGATACTGCAGACATAAAAGTAACAAGTAACTTAAAAAATATATTTCAGTCATAAAACCACATTAGTGAGTGTGGCAGGTGAGTCCCCTGCGCCAGTGTCTTAAGGTCTAATGCTAGAACTACTGTACGAGGACTGATTGCGTTCAATCTCTAGAACTAAAAGTTTTATCTATGTAACCTACTTTTATTCATCACGTTTTGCTGTGTGTGGGGTCCTGCTATCAGCCATTAAACCTTAAATCCTTTAAAAATGGGGATATTTCACCAAACAGAAGAGGGATGTGTAATTTGGGGTGTAATTTGGACGAACTCCGATACCAACAACGTTTGGCAGAATTGCTGACTTGACCTTTAAAAGCTTTCTATGTGTGTGTTTCAACAGCGACCCTGGTGCCCAGCTGTGAGAGCCTGTACGTGACTCGCCCCTCGGCCTGGAGCATAGGCAGTCTGACGGGCATGCCTGCTGCCAGCTTCGCCCGCTGCCTGGAGCTCATGGGCAGAGACCGCTACCTGACCGCCTACCAGCTCCAGACCCTCCTGCAGAGGGCCAAAGAGGTGCCCACCTCTCACTGCCCACATTTACATGTATCCATTCAACAGACGCTTAAGCCAAGTGACATAACACAGACATGCACTTGTTTCCATCCATATGTCTGCTCACTTAATATCACGCCTGTGGCCTTGGTGTTGTTAGCGTCTTGTACTACAAGTTCAGCCTGCTTCCTGTTAGTGCTTTGGTGTTGTTAGCGTCTTGTACTACAAGTTCAGCCTGCTTCCTGTTAGTGCTTTGGTGTTGTTAGCGTCTTGTACTACAAGTTCAGCCTGCTTCCTGTTAGTGCTTTGGTGTTGTTAGCGTCTTGTACTACAAGTTCAGCCTGCTTCCTGTTAGTGCTTTGGTGTTGTTAGCGTCTTGTACTACAAGTTCAGCCTGCTTCCTGTTAGTGCTTTGGTGTTGTGAGCGTCTTGTACTACAAGTTCAGCCAGCTTACTGTTAGTGCTTTGGTGTTGTGAGCGTCTTGTACTACAAGTTCAGCCAGCTTACTGTTAGTGCTTTGGTGTTGTTAGCGTCACTGTTGGTGTTGTTAGCGGGAACACTGCTGTCTGTAGGGTTAATTGGTAGCAAAACTGTGTGATAAAAGAACATGTGTAAACGTGTATACACAGAAACCTGTGATGAAGATCAGACAAGATCCTGGTGCCAAAATGCATTTGTTTTTCAGCAGACAAAACTATTTGGGATGCTGTAGACAATCTACAGAGGGCTTTTTATCCAACTGAAATGAAAGCGTATAGGATGAACTTGTATCAAAATACATTCGCACAACAGCTCCAGCCGAGACAAAAGACAGCTGCCGTGTCCAGATGGGACTGGAGATCTGAGTGACTGTCACTTCACGCGTGTTTTACTCCAGTCTGGATATTCAGCTCCTGGTTTGGAGCTAAAATGAGCAGCAGGATGTTGGCCTACATATGTCAATTTCAGACTTCTGATTCTGGGTTCTGGGTTCAGGGTTATGTTACCGCTGCCTAGAGGGATCGTTTCTGTGTCAAATTTAATTTGCTGTCTCAGTATGGAACTCTCAAGTATTTTTTTGTTTTTATTTAATACACATTTAAGAGGGAAGTCCAACAGCTGTGCAAGCAAAGACAGGACAACAGCTGTGCAGAAATTCAGGATCTGGCTGCTTCTGGCTATAATGTGACCCCCTGTTTCTCCGCTCCTGGTCAAGGTGTACGGCAGCGCCTCAAGCCTATCCCCCTCCGTGATTGGCCAGCTGGGCCGCCTGTCCTCACAGTTCTCCGTGGAGGAGCTGGGGCGGCTGAACTTGTCGGAGCTGAGGGCTGTCGCCGCCTTAGGGGACATCAGCAGCTGGAGCAGCCGGCAGGTGAGGACATGCATTCGCTGCAGTCACTGAGGAGATACTCCTGCCTGGCATGGAAACCAAAGAAAGCATTACATCAAAGCCTGAGCTTGTGTAACTGTGTTACTGTATGCCTGTAGTATAGGTTCAGTTTTAATGTTATCTGCCCTCTTTTCCAGTTGTCTGTGCTGTTTATGACAGTGTTGAACTCAAGCAAACTGACCCCCAGTCAGCTGGACTCCAGCACTCTGGTTGCCCTGGGATACATCATCTGTGGGCTCGAGGCTCCACTCATGCGTAACCTTAATGCTGTGGAGTTCAGGTGTGTGTGTGTGTGTGTGTGTGTGTGTGTGTGTGTGTGTGTGTGTGTGTGTGTGTGTGTGTGTGTGTGTGTGTGTGTGTGTGTGTGTGTGTTGTGTGTGTGTGTGCGTGTGTGTGTGTGTGTGTGTGTGCGTGTGTGTGTGTGTGTGTGTGAGTATTGACAGTACACAATGTGTATGTTATATTAAATAATTGTATATTACATGATTATTGCAGATTTATATGGTGTGTTACATTAGTGAATGAGTATTTAGTAGCCACTAGCTCTTGGGAGTTGGTTGCATGGATCACTGTGCTATATCTAAGGTATTTATAATGAGTGAAAGGTGTTTTTCTCCCTGCTTGTGCACTTCCAGTAAGGCTGTGTTGTGGCTAGGCCGCCTCAGACTGCAGTGCTCAGAGGACCAGCAGAGGGCGCTAGTAGGGCTGCTCAGACACAGTCTGGCTTTCGGCCAAATTGGCACATGGGGAACCAGCGAGTTCCTTGAGATCGGAGCTGTCGCAGGTACACTACACGCCTTTTACACTTGATATTAGGATAGATTTATTTATTAAATTATGTATTTATCACACATGAATGTATTTATGACAAAGGGAGGGAATGATATGTATCAACCACTTTACTATTGACCGTATTTCCCATTTGATGCGTACGTGAAAAGAGTTTTAACACCACAACTCGGTTTCATTTGTAAGATCATTTGTGACACTTTAAAACCCACTAAAAACAGCATCTAGCAAACCAGTACATTAAGGCAGGAGAATGTTACTGCATTCCAGAGAGAATCTTTATTATATTATATTTATATTCTTTGTTGTATAATAAATCCTCAGTAGAGTAGAGTAGCCTGTGTCTAACCCCTCACATATTTATAGCGTTATAGCATTGCTGTTGGTCCTTATCCACTGTGCTGCAGGCAGCAATAACAATAAAAACCATGTGTGACTTCTGGGCCTGAGGGGAGATTGTGTTTTGCTCCGTGCTGCAGTGGGCCTGTCGGACATGGAGATGTCGGCTCTGGTGAGAGAGCAGATTGAAGGCCTCACTCCGCTCGCCGTGTCCCTCATCCCTCCTGAGAAGTTTGCTGTGAGTCATTGAACCACTCTCTTCACGTCACTGTTGTGTGGTTGTGACGTGTTGGCCTTGGGAGCTGATTTACATTGTTTATTATTTCAGGGCCAGATCATAGCTGTACATTAATTGTCACCTGTATTCTCCAGGATTTGGTCCTTAAATCTTTCAATTTTATAAATGATATATAATATAAATTGTATTTATTTATAAATGATCTCTTAGTCTTTCATTTGAGACTTTGTGGTTTTGCTAATCTATATCTATTGGCTTGTATGAGCTGCTTTAAAGTATTTTATTTATTTATTTGACAGAGACAGTGCTTAAGAAATGCTTTGTGCCGGGCCCAATTAGAGCTGCACATTTGTTCTCACCATCTCCCAAGGGTTAAGACTTCATTACTGTTTCAGCGAAGACACCCTAGTTTAATTGGCACTTAAAAGCCATCACCTGGAGACCCTTATCTGATAGATGCATCCCTCCCCTCTCTGCGCAGGTGGTGTTTCGGCCCGTGCAGATTAGTATGTTCTCGTACGAGCAGGCCATCGTGGTGACGAAGGCCCAGCACTCTGCCTTGACTGCAGAGCAGCAGACTGCTCTGTCAATGGTCCTCAACCCCTGGAACGACAAACCAGTGGACTTCAGAGGTAAGGCTGTCCAAGGCTGGGGCCCATTGTCAAAGGGGGGCCTGTCATGAAAAGTTTGGGAACCATGTTCTAGCCCAAAAATACACAATACACTATTTATTATGTACATTTGAGATGAAGAGGCACGCAAACATTTGGATTCTGTTCATTCTCAGATAATGATCTTATTAATTATTGTACATACTAAGTAGGGCTGCCATGGCATAGAGATGTATTGTTAACACTGCATACATTATCAAGAGGCCTGTTTTGCCCATTGAATAATCGTAATGTAAATGTTGACTTATTGGAGTGCTGGCACTGTTCTCATGGCTCCTCCACTGTGGTTAGTGTACGCTTTCAGCTCTGCTGACACAGCTTTTGTGGTAATAGCCGCCAGCCTGGATTCCCACCCTGCATTTTGTGTGTGTGTGTGTGTGTGTGTGTGTGTGTGTGTGTGTGTGTGTGTGTGTGTGTGTGTGTGTGTGTGTGTGTGTGTGTGTGTGTGTGTGTGTGTGTGTGTGTGTGTGCATGTACGCCTGTACGTAAATACCTGCCTCTGTGTGTGTGTATCCACAGGGAGGTCATCAGGGGTGGCTGTTTTTCCGTGCCCTCTGTGCCACCTGGGTGAACTGCTGATACTGCTGTCACTGCAGCTCCTCTTCGCCTCCCAAGCTTGATGCATGGCCTTCATTCTCCTCCTCCTCCTCCTCCTCCTCCTCCTCCTCCTCCTCCCTCTCCTTCCTCACGTGCAATATACTCCTTAAAAAACAGCACTTTACACTGACTGTCATGTTACAAAAATGATGTGATGTTAAGTACATTTCACCAAAGACCACTTTCAGGAAGAAAATAATATTATGAGTGAAGATGAAGAATGCACAGCACTGAATGTTGTTGTTTAGTTATTGTTATGCTATTATTATTATTATTATTACCACTACCTGTAGGTATGTTTAAGCCTATTGTGTGCTATTTCTATTTATAGTCACATTCCCTCTGTTGGTATGCAGACTTTGTCACAATGACTGATAACGTTTTATTTTCTTATAGCCTGCGCAATTGATTATGTTATAATTTATTTATTCATTATTTATTCATTGTTGTTGTTGCGTGGTTTACCTGGGCCTATTTATTTATGTATTTGATTTATTATTTATTTTGTATTTATGTGCATGGTGCGTGTGAAATGAAAATAAAATCGATAAAAACAAGTTTTGCTGACATTTTGACTGATGGCTGATTTCTATACACAAGCAGAAAGCTGCGGCGTCCAGTTTGCCTAGCTGAACCAACCTTGCAATCTCAACACAGGTAGAATTGCCTTGAAGATGACCGAACGCTGAAATCCACCTATGGGTTTTCACCAAACCGGTAGAAATAAATAAGGAGTGAGCAAAACAACACAAGTAGAAAACCATGCCGTGTTAAAATGTAGTTATCAGTGCGTCTTTTGTCATTAACTGTAAAAATAAAGATGGTGTTACAGTAGTCAATGGGCACAGTGCTGTGCAGTGAGTAAACCTCACTCTCTGACACCATAAGAGACATGCTGGCGCAGGCGCTAAAGGCCAATTTAGGGTTGTTTTAGACGCAGAGCCGTAAGCACGTAATTTACACAAGGAACTTGTTTTAGACAAGTTTTGATTTAAGGTTCGTTTTAGACGCAGAGCCGTGTTGCAAGGCTTGTGAGCATGTTGCAAAGCAAATTGACGCCAGAACTGTAGATTTATTTTGAGTTAAGTAAGCCTATTTATTGCAGCAGGACAAAGTAAAAAAAACTTACCGGAGCATGAAAGTGTAGTGGGCGAAAGGCTTGATGTTATGAATACATGTGTTACACAAAATACAAATGTGTGCAATTCAGTACCAGTGGCGAAAAAGACAGCACATGACGCAAAAGTTCGTTTATTGACACATCTTTTAATGACTGCGACAGGCTTTAAAACGATGTGTTTATGAGTTACATTATTCAAAGATGAGGTGGTAAACGGCGAGAGAATCTCATCATGTTGTCAATGCTTGTAACTACAATGGTGCTGGCCACAAGGTAACGGCAGGTTACTGTTAACTTTTGTATATGAGCAGACCGGGCTCATTCTATCAAACTCGCTGGTGCAATTGATGGAACCCGTCAATATGAACTCAATGAAAGATATCACCATGATGACTCACAAGTGGCGGAAAATTAATATGAAAGTACCTATTTGTTGTGAATGACCACATTCTCTCCAAACAATCGCGGGTGAGAATGGGATATTCTCTCCATAAATTTGCGGTAATTTGAGCGTCCTTATAAGTGTTTAAAGAGGAGTTCATGTCTTCGGACCTCTTCTGTTATGTTTGTTCCTAATCCATAAGAAAAGGCTTGTGAGACGGTCTGCAGGGTATTCATGATTTAAAAAAATGTCTGGGTCTAAAAAAGACTGTATGCTATTAACCCGGAAACGTGAGACTCTGTGAAAGGCTGTGGTAGCCGGCCAATCACAGCCTTTGCAAGCTGTGTAGGGCCGTAGTGTTTTAGTCGCATAGTCAGGAATTTTGGGCGACGCACTTAAGCACGTAAGGGGGGATATTTTACAGCGCAAGGGGGGGTTATGTATCTTACGTGCTTACGGCTCTGCGTCTAAAACGACCCTAAATCGGCCCATGGGTTGTAAGGCCCTGACACACCAAGCAGATAGTCAGCCGATGGCCAATGTTGGGCTGTCGGTTAGTGTCGGTGGCCCTAGTCTTTACAGTGTTTTACCACACCATTGGCACTAGTCGGACATCTTTGGGCGGCTTTTTGGCTAATTGAGCAAGTAGATTCAGTGGCGGAGCCTGTCGGTAAGAGAGATCACTCTGATTGGTGGTTCAGCTAAAAATGATAAATCGGGGGGGTTATTTATCTCTAACTCTCGACACAGGTCTGAGAAGTCGCTGTAGCAGGTAAATGGCCTGCTTTCATATAGCATCTTTCTACTCAGAGACATTGATAGCAACCTGCACAACGGGAGCGGTTGGGGGTTCAGTGTCGGGCTCAAGGTCAAGAGGAGTCGGGATCAATCTAGCAACTCTCTGATTGCTGAATGTGTCCTCTAAATCCTGAGCCACTGTCATAGGTCTTTCCATGATTGCACCCATTTAGTGCAGATTCTCCTTATTTTTCACCCCTTTCTTTTTCCAAAACCTATAAACCAAGGGCTGACAAAACCAGTGCCATCGCAACTTCTTATCTCGATTAGAAGTAGCTATGTAACTAAATCGTCTGTGATGTGCGAGAGTGGTGTGAAAATGGTGAGCAAATTTTGCTTTGTTAATGGTTTGGTATGGAGAGTTATTTCCTGCAAGTGCAAAATGTATGTGGTAGTTGTGCAGCTCCTTGGCCCTGACGCAGTCAGACTTCGTTGCTGCTGGTTCTGTGGTGTTGGGTTGGTGTGTCCCTGACCTCTACACCCCTCTCCCATGCCTGAGGTTGTGAGTTTGAGTCCGGTAAGGGACTTTTTTCTATACAGCGCAGGTTACCTTGGTGCAGTGACCCAGATTGGGAGTGAGATTTAGGGGGGGGTGAGTGTAAAAGGGAATTCATACCTGCCGTTTCCGCTCTTGTTGCACGCCCTGTTGCTGGCACACAAGCAAAATGAACGAGTAGGAGTCTCATTGTTTCTTGAAACTTTCGTTACAGTCTTAAAGATCTGATGTCTTTTATGCAACAGATTGCCGCGATACAATCCTTAATCCAACTGTGTGGTTGTTGTGAGGACACTTGTGATCACTGTGACACTTGTGATCCCCATTCGGTAAAGAAGCTAGCTATGGTTAGCCTCTACTCATCCTGTGAAATTGGTGAGGCATAAGCTAGGTGACTTGCTTTGTAGCCTGTTGTTCATTGCTGTTAGCAGAGGGATAGCAACAGACATATTTTAGAGATATAATGGTGATGGAGATAATTTCCAAACAGTTAATGACTTATGAATATAATAATCAAGTGCCTTGTATTATTAATAACCTTATATGAATCATGTGCTTATGTAAACAGGAACATGGCTTTTCTGTGTTTCTGCATTTGTGTAATTTAGATTATTAGGTGCAACACAAAAGCATGTTTAGACCAGAGGTGATCATCTTCTTCCGACCTTGTGCAAAACTGCTATCCCTGCAATATAGGGAGCCTCGGACATCAGAGATCCACCACGTGATTATCCCTGCTGAATGCTAAACTTCTGTCTATATAAACCTTGTGCGATGTGTTTATCAGGGCTTCACTTTCAGCCTTGTGCTGTGAGTGAGCCCGATTGCAATTGTTGTTTGTCTAATAAATATACTTATATGCAACTCCAGTTCTGAGGTAACTAGGTGAATTTTCACCTAACATAATCGCTAATCATCAGGACCTGAACCAAACGGAGGAGTACGAGGGCCTGCCAGCGAGGAGAGCCGAGAGTGAAGGACTTAAATTTCTCCTTGAGTTTTCTTGGGGTTGAGACAAACTTTTTGGAAAGGGGAACAAAACGTTAGGACTTTTCCTGTTTTGCCCCGTGTGTTGAACGAATTGCTAGAGTTAGAGAGACTCCTGTCTGTAGTATTCATGTTTTGGAGCGCTCGAGGCTAAAAGTTATATAAGCACTGTTCAGTGCGGTAGAAGAAGTCCCTAGTGGATACTAAGAGGGCGGGGTGGTCCTAACTCTGTGAAGTCATGGGGAGTTACAAGACAATGAAACCATGTGTGGGACTTTTGATAATAACTGAACTGCTCTGCATTTTGGGACTGTTAGCATATTGAACACAACAGGCTCCGGTCCTGGTCAAATGTCCGTGATTGGGCCTACCTAAAGATCATCAGTGGTGGAAATGAGTGAACCAGACTGCCAAAACACACTTTCCACAAAGAGACTGTTTTAATTTTCCTGTCCAGTAATATTCAATAGCCGACGTATTCAGAATGCCTGATGGGGAACAGGGCCTTCAAGGACACAGCAAAGAGGCCTTGTTACAATGTTATCTGAAGCCTAGGCGAGCTAATGACACACACTCACAGTTGACACCCACTATGTTGGCCTACTAATGCAAAGTATACAAGTGTGTGATGAGAAATATGATGACATTTTAAATGATTGACTTATGATGATATAGAGTGATGCCAGTACCGTAACGGAAACGTGTAAGGCCCCCCTGCAGAATAACCCTGAGAGGCCCCCCCTCCCGAACGCAAAAAAAAAAACTACTTCCGCACCCGGGTCTAAAAAAAAGCGCTAATCAAAGATGTTGGTTATCGATATAAATAGTGTTTAATGAATCAACCTTACATATATCAGAAATGATGGGTGTGTACACAATGAACTAAGTCTTGTTTGATTCTCAATGGGAACATTTCTTATAATAATGAGTAATAATAATAGTGACCCTTTTGTACCCAACTTGTAACCTAGTAATCCTGCCCTACCATAATGATTGTAGGCTATCTTGAAATGTATATATACCGCAATAGCCGTAGGTTTCCTGTTGATTACCGGTTGCTGACACACCACTGAGGGCAGCGAAGCTGATTCCAGCTAAACTTCAGCACTGCTGCTAGTCGTAGGCTGGCGACTAGTTGACGGGCTAGTTAAAAAGCCAAAATAATCCAATTTAATTGCTAAAGTTGTGTTTAATGAAATAGGTTGTCGTGACCTTCGAATTGGTTAATCTATAGCGTCACATGATCAAATAGAGACTTGACAATTGGACAACAACATACATATTACCCAGCAATCATAATTTCTTATCACTAAAATACCAAAGTAAATAAGAACTTATTAATTTCATTGAATACTTTTTTGATAGTTTCTATAGTGTATGTCGGATAAGCATATGATTTTGTATAATAATTATAAATTGCTACCTTTCCCTAACAAGTTATAAAAACCATGATGGAAATAAGTTTGCCTTTTAAGAGAATATATAGCTTTAGACACTGCCAATATAATATAAACAGTTAGCTTTCAACACAAGCATATCTGTGAGTCAACAATTTGACGCAGTACTGGAGGGGGGCCCATCAAGAGATGTACAGTATGTATGTCTTTGGGTACCCCACCTGCCCAGGTGCAGCACCTCCTATAGTTACACACATGCTTCTGACCTATGTCGTCACTAACCTGGCTAAAAAAGAAAGCTCAATTATATAAATATTTTTCTTTATTTCTATATCAACTCTGGAAACACAGACAAGACAATGAGACCATAGTGTGCATCCCATGTACTGTAAATTTAAAACATAAATGTGGTGCGGGGGTAATCTCTACGGGCCTGAGTGATGCTCAGTAATGATCTCTGTTCCGAAAATCCATGTGATGAAGCTCAGAGGGATGATTTTGAGGTTATACATTGAAATTGATAATTGAAGAATTAAGAAAGATGATTTGTGATTTCGATTGTGATTTTGAATTATCCATTGAAATGGATAAAAGGAGGGACAGATGGAGATAATTTCCAAACACTGTTAATGACTTAAGAATAAAATAATCAAGTGCCTTGTAATATTAATTACCTTATATGAATCATGTACTTATGTTAGCTGCAACATGGCGTTTCTGCGTTTCTGTGTGTTTATTTTAGATTATTAGGTGCCACTTAGTCTGCATATGTACACGAGCATGTTTAGACCAGAGGTGATGAACTTCTTCCGACCTTGTGCAAAACTTTCATCATAGCAAAAACAGAAAGTCTGAGAAACAGCTTTTATCCCAGAGACATCATAGCACTTAACAATGCAAAAAAACTGACCTGTATTTGTCTCTCTATTGTGTTATTGCTTGTGTTTTTATAGTGTAAATATGTATGTTCAATCTATATTTGTATTGTTTTTGTGTCTGAGAGCTGCTACCACAATTTCATTGTAGGCTACTTGTGCAATGACAAATAAATATATTCTATTCTATTCTATAAACCTTATTGGTTCTAGTGATGATCAGTAATTTTCAGCCATCATTTTAAATGTTTCAAATTTGTTTATAATGGTGTGATAAGGAACTACAATGGCTATGTCAAAGAGATTATGTAATTGGGTTGCACACCTTACCAAGCTGATCAAAATGCCTGTTTAAATTGATTGCCTGGATGAATTTATGTTAAGTTTATGAAATAAAAAAAAAGCAATTTGTTCAACATATTGAAAAAGGCAACATATTGCTTGACATTCACAATTAAAAGGAATGTGATATTTTATACTTGACTTGTATTGTATTGATGGGTAGTTTCAATAAATCACGGACACCGATTTCCAACGTGGTCACAGTGTCCTCAATCCAACTGTCTACCAAACTCTTGTTACACTCATATTCATTAGAACCCGAACTCGGAACGCCACCCACAGGCCAGGAGTATTATACAGAACTAGAATGCGTTTCGTGAACGAACTGCGAGAGTGTGCTTGCTCTGTTGCGGCCATGACCGAGAGAACAAGTGCCTTGGAATTGGGGCAGGTGTCAGCTCTCCAGCTCTCCCTGCTGGATGAGCATGCACAAATGAGTATGCACAAATGAGTATGCATGAGTGAGTATGCATGAGTGAGTATGCATGAGTGAGTAAACATGAGTGAGTATGCACGAGTGAGTATGCATGAGTGAGTATGCATGAGTGAGTATGCATGAGTGCGTAAACATGAGTGAGTATGCACGAGTGAGTAAACATGAGTGAGTATGCATGAGTGAGTATGCATGAGTGAGTACGCATGAGTGAGTAAACATGAGTGAGTAAACATGAGTGAGTATGCATGAGTAAGTATGCATGAGTGAGTATGCACAAGTGAGTATGCATGAGTGAGTATGCACGAGTGAGTAAACATGAGTGAGTATGCATGAGTGAGTAGAGCCCTGGTATGGAAGGTGTCTCTTAATATTCCTAGTTATACAGTTGAATGGAGAGGGACAGAGAGAGAAGAGGAACCGTGCGCAGGTGTCAGTGAGAGTTGTCAGTGAATCACAGGTGCAAGCCAGTTTAATGAGCCTATTATGATGTCATAATGCCTCAAAGTTCTGCCATGCAAGTCTATGGAGAAAAAAGGTGATGGAAAAAGAGGAATAAAAAAGGAGTGGCAAGGAGTACCGCCACAAAAAGTCATAGCCGCTTGCACCGGATCGGGCCGGACGTTTTGGTGTTTGAACGGCGTCTCTATCTCAATCGGGCGAGGAGTAGTTAGCTGCAAGAAAAACTACTAGAATAAAAAAAATAGTAAAAAACGAAGAACAATAGTGTGCTTCCCTTCGGGCAAGCACACTAATTACAATACAGCACAGATATTACTGAACATTCTAAACCTGATTGTTCAAATCCTTGATTGTGATTAGCTAAAAGCCGTTGTAAACTCCAGCATTACTTTACAATTTGACCTGATTACATTCCATATTACTGCGCAGCGAATGGCAAGGCATTCATATAGCGCATTTCATACCCAGTGTTCCATCTGGCTGTTGCGTTGCTTCAAGGGTTGCGTGGCAACGATTTATTTAGGAACTATAATTTTTAGTGGCGGAAGAATGACGGTTTCTTAAATTGAATTGTCTCTCGCGTCGTGCCTAACAACTCCCTTACCTGTTCTAAAATCAGCGCAAAGCAGGCCTCTTGGGGCTTATTGCTTAATTTGTTTTGGCTGATAACTTCACTGACATGGCTTGGTAGTATTTTAATATAATTTGGTCTATTGGATTTTATGGGTCATCTGTCTCCGATTGGAATGGCGTAGGTTGTAGGCCTACTTTTTGAGCAGGGTAGGTGACGTCCAAAAGGACCTAAAAACATTTCAACATTTTGAAAGAAGGCAAAATATTGTTTCACATTTTCACAGTTAGTAGTCTATTACCTTAAAAACACTGCAACATATTTATTTTCTATAATGTCACTGATGTCGACAGTATTTTTAAAAATGTATTTTAAATCTGGTCTATGGATTTTTATCAATGACTGTAACAGTCATTGGTCCTTACTGTGTCATCTGGAGGATCTGTGTCAGTTGATGGATTTTACATGCTTTCAGATATAAACGCAACCGCTAGGAGCGTAGGTTTCCACTTGTCCTTCCTCTGTACACCAACGTTACACACCAACAGCAGGCAAACCCCGCATCCGCCAGTATCCCGTCATTATCACAAAGAAGGCGCTCTGCCCTGGTGGAGCCCTGTCGATGCAAATACCACTGCAACTCTCCATAGTTGAACTAACTCACACATAACCAAGATGGCGGAGTCCGACTCGTGGGGTAAGAATCGTAACTTCAAAGGAATGTTAAGCCTTTAGAGTAACTGACTGATGGCTGATTAATGTAGTGGATCGTTTTACGTTCTCTAAAATGTACTATTTGTGGCATTTCATCACAGACGCTGAGAGCTTCGAGCCAACTGAAGCGGGAAAGAAGCCAGTGGCGCTGCTGGACAAGTGGGAAGGCGAGGACGAGGATGAAGACATTAAGGTAACAGGATAGCTAGGCCGTCGGTCAGCCGGTGAATACTCGCTATTTCAGTGTGGAATATTAAGCAAATCTTTGTATAAATTACATTAAATATAGTTTAGAAACCTGAGGTGTTTTGTAATCATGTTCTTTATCTCACGATCCTTCTTGTTTGCCTGTTAAGTCAGCTAGCACAAGTTAGCAGGATGTTACCGGCTAGCCGGCAAAGAAGTTTAACAGGCAGTTAACCATTTAGATCGCTCACGTTCGGAAGGGAATTGATGTCCTAATTTCGGTTTTCTTAAAACTACCGTACCTGTCAACGTTTTAAAATAGCAGTCAACATCTAGCACGGTATCATGTTGGCATGACGTTAGCTAACAAGTGTCGTCACATTAGCCGGCCGGTTAGCCAGCAACCACGTTGTCGTTCCGTATGCTGTGCCGGGAGACCTCGAGCATATGGTGCTAACGGCATAATTTTGAAAGTAAGCCGTCCAGTGATGGGCACATTTATGGGGAAATGTAGTCGCTACAGTCAGTAGTATGTCACTTTTGTAGTACCTAAGTGAGTTAACTCATCCTTGAGATGCTACCAGTTGATACCAGCTATCGTTCTTAGCTATGTACCTTTAGCTCGCTAAGCTAAGCAAAGAATCTGCTCAGTTGGCAGACGTTTCCATATGTCAACTCAACGCATTTGTTTCTTGTGGTAGCATTAGCTATTGCAACACCTATTGTCAGTTGAAAATCGTTTTAATCATCAGCCGGTTAATGTGTCAAATGAAACTTGTGGATTTTGTGCTGTGAATGTATAGTTTTGATGCCTTCTGCATGGCATACGTCACCCTGACTGTCATTTTGTGACATGTGACTTGAGTGGGTCAGTTTTCCCGTAGTAGTCCCGGCTCCCGTAGCGATGTCTCAAATGATCTCTCAGATCAGGCGGTGAGTGGGATGGTGTCACTATCCCGTTTTGCGGTGTTACGTCCCGCCCTTTGTGCACCCTGTTCCAGAGGCCTCTCCATTTTCACGTACCAACCCTCATTGAGCCTAGAAACGCCTAGTTTTGTTTTTCAAGCTTTTCCTTTAGACCCGGTACGCCAGCTGAGCACCAAGTGTGATTTGTCTAATTTTGACCGTGACTGTGTCTCAACATGAGCACACGTGAGGCCAGATGGACACCCAAAACAGTAATGGGCCGGTCACCAGGTGCACCTTCCGTTGTTACCAGCTCTCCAGCAGCATTTAGAGTTTTGGTCTTAAACTAGCTAAGTGCCTTAGAAGCGTGCAAAAACTTGTCCTTCACATATACCATCAAAAAGAGTTTGACTATGGTGCCAGAACTACTTCCTTATAAAAGCATACCTCAAAAAGTGTTATTTTACTCGTATTGTTTTGTCTGTTTGAATGCCTAGTTAATCAGATTAGCGGCTGTCATATACAGAATAGAGTGATTGGTCAATAAGATGTGTAAATAAATCAAAGGTCTGTTTAATGGAGGCGAAGCTAACCACTGAACCATAGATTTATAGACCAAGTGGAAGTGAGTTGCTCTCAGTCCAGTCTACTCATCTTTCTGACGACGACTTGTTCATTTTTGTACCATCTCTTCAGTCTGTTTGTAAACCTTTTTCATGCTTCCTGGCAGTCTGTTTATTCTTCTAAGTCCACTCCTCCTCTCGTCAGTCTTTCAGCTCACTTGTTTCTCCCCCTGCCACAGGACAACTGGGACGATGAAGAGGAAGAGGGAAAACAGAAGGCGCAGGAGAATAAGCCAGGTGGGCAAGTATAAAAAGACGCCACAAACTGTAGGAAGGAATTCATCCTGTCATGGAGGGTTATGGACTGAGATCAGAATAAACCTACAGACAAGAGGCTTGACCTTTACTTTATGTTTTGGAAAATACAATTGTAACTGACACTTAGACTTTTATCCCCTTGCATTTCTGCAGAAGCGAAAGTTTCAAAAAAGGAAAGATTAAGTGAAAAGATCAAAGAAAAGGAAAAACTACATAAACAACAGGAAGAGCTGAGGAAAAGGGTAAGTACAATGATGCATTATGAATACTTTCAGACTTAGACCTTTTTCTGTAACAGAGCTCTGACAAACATGTTTGTGCATGTGTGGTTTAAAAAAAAAAATATCGGACAATACTGAAATGAGTTTGAGAACTCTACTCACCAGGCTAGGCTGAAGTTTGTCACGTACTTTCTTCATCTGATTTCTATCTATGTCTGTTTACATTATTAGATTACAGTTTAAATGTGGCTTAGTGAGGTTGTTGACATATTCCATTGGGTGAACACGTTATTAGATTGCAGGTTGTAATGTGGACATGACAGACTTGACATTTTCCCCTAGCTATACGGAATATTGTAAAAGGAAGTTTGAACTTTCCTCAGTTGTTTCGGTAGTTAACTTGCAGAGTTAATTCCAGTGAAAGGACGTTTGTATGCATTAGACTGCATTTAATTAAAGGCCCTCTACACTTGATGTGTTTCCCTTACATGTAGTCCGCGATTCGTGTTTCAGCGTTGGAAATTGATATTTTAGTTCAACGGCCAATCAAAATTACAGCCCTCCCTTCTATGCTTCCGAAGCACCATGTTGATTGGCTGGGATTGTTTATGGCTCGGACCGAGCCACAATGTTTGTTTCCATTTGCAGAACCGGGACTGTCTACGAACACCGGAGGGTTTTTGATCGCATACACAGAACGGACAGCTAGAGGGCCGTGAGAAGCAATATACTGCATTTATCAAAAAGTGTATGGCATTAGAATTGCGAACTCTGCCGTGAAAGGACGTTTTTGAAATTGTGTAGGCCTACACTACCAAATTGTGTATCATGTAGTGCTTTGTAGACTTGATGTTTTTCCCACTGCTTTGTGGCACGCAGCTAAAGGAACGTCATTGAATTGCATTTTATGTAGTGCTTTGTAAACTCAACGTTTTCCCCTTCCTGTGAGACTTGTAGTTAAAGGATCTTTACGTATACTATTAGATTGCCTTTCATGCAGTACTCTATAAACTTGACATTTACTTCTTTATGTATGATTAGCAGTTAAAGGAAGTTTGAAATTTGTATATGCCTGCGTTATTATGTTACAATTCATGCAATACTCTGTAAACTGCTCTGTGACTGTACTTGTTTTCTTATGTGTGTAATCTGCAGTAAAATGAAGTTTGATACTTGTCAAAGCCTACGTTATTATATTCCATTTCATGCGATGCTCTGTGAGTGTTGTTTTTTTTTATGTGTGTAATCTGCAGGTAAAGGAAGTTTGATATTTGTATAAGCCATTATTAATATTATATAGCCTGTCATTCAGTGCGTTGTAAACTTGACGTTTTCTCTTTGCTGTACAGTTAGCGGAGAGCGAGGAGACCAGAGAGCTGACCCCAGAGGAGCAGGCAGCAGACAGACTGAGGGCCCTGAAGCTCCAGGAGGAGGCTGACCTAGAGCTGGCCAGGGAGGCTTTCGGTGGGTCTTCCACTCTTGTATTCCAACATGGATAAATGCAAGCAAAGTTTTCTGTATCATTTTCTGACAGACATTGGTGACGTGGAAGAGCAAAGCTGTTGGGAGAAGTGTGTGTGTTTTGCGGGGAGGGGGCTCTTTATGTGAATGAATGAATGACTAATTCAACGGCCAATAACATGCTTGTTGTCTTGGGCGGTTTAAAAATGGCAGAACTAAGCTGATCATTTTTCTAAAAAGGTTGTAGGGCCTTTTAAGGTGTCGTTGTTCTTGCTGGAGTGATACATATTTAATTACGCGAATACTTGCACAGAATGAAAGTTCTGAAATTTGTGGACAAAAGATAAATGCGTAGATAACCGTCATACTAACTTGCTTGTTCAATCTGTTTCACCGTTTCCACACTCCACGGACACCAACACAATGTTTTGCTTATTTTTTGTCTATTCTGCCCGCTGGGTATACACTTGGTTAAATATTTCTACTGCAGGTGACTGGATACTTTAGATTTACACATGGCTCGATGGTACTATAGTATATTTTTCATGTTTCGGGTGACCTTCATTCACTCAGCAGATGCTTTATTTCAAAGTGAGTATAGTAGTATGGTAAAGATGTACAGTCTTCTCCATGGCTGCCTTATTTCATTACCTTGGTGGTGATGGCAAAGAGCTCTACCATTTGTACTGCAGGAACCCTTGGCTAGGTCCATTTAACGGTCTTGGATAGATGATTATTGCTTGAGGTTACACAGTTTTACATATATGTGTCGAGGTACTAGACTAGCCCCTGGTATTACAAACTCCAATACTGCGGTCTGATGGTAAAAATAAATCCTCAAAATGACACAGCACTTTTCCCCTGTGCTGCATCCATCTCGTGCTTCCACAGGTTCAGCTATGAACTTCGAGCCACTAGAATTGAATCGTGTGTGTGTGTGTGTGTGTGTGTGTGAAAAATGTCAGAAATTCTGTGCTGTTTATGAAGTGCCACATATTAAAAGTGTAACTAACTAATTAAGTGTTTGTTTTCAGGTGTGACTAGCGATGCCCCGCAAAACAGTGATTCTGGAATCGACGCCATGAACCCCTCGTCCAGAGAAGACTTTCTCACGTTTGAGAAACTGCTGAAGGAAAAGATAACACAATACGAGAAATCTATCCATTATTCTACTTTCTTGGAGTCCCTGTTTCGTGAACTCTGTATTTCATGTAAGTATGGTATCTTTGCCTGAAGAGTGTTAGTGTTTGTGTGTGTGTGTGGTGGGGGTTAGCGTAGCGTTTTTGTGTTGTCATTGGACCACTTGCTCAAGATTTGAATTGTTCTCATGTGAACTTTGTCATGGTGTTGTTTACTCTTCAAATGACTCCTCACCTAATGGGTTTTTCCCATCATTACTCTGGTCTGCAGTGGAAATGGAAGACATGAAGAAAGTCAGTAATTCTCTGACAGTTCTACTTAATGAAAAACAGAAACAAGAGAAGGTATGTTCAGTAGTCCTTGTCATTTTAAATGTAGCATGATGAAGCCTTTTCTATTTTTATTTTTTATTTACCTGTATACTGGGTATCAGTTTTTAGTTAGGTATTAAAGCCTTTGGTCCTTGGGGTTTATCAAGGTGCCCTGACCATGAAGCTACAGGAAAACAAACTGCATCCATGTTTTTGTAGTACTGTCATAGCGTAGCTGCACCAGTTAGCGGCCAGTCTTGTTAAATAATCGATATGCTGCAATCATTCTATTAATAGATTAACATGACAATGCTAACATAGCTTATAGCACACGCATGCCGTTATATATATCCCATTACCATAGACTCCCTAGAATACGACTCAGCCTCTTTTTTGTATTTTGCAGAAGCTTGCAATACATAGCCACTTTCGTGCAGACCTGTTAGTAGCCCACAGCGTTTCTCTAAGAGGTGTGCTCACATGTTGCAACCCTCAGCTAATATCTCAGGCTCAGTCAGTCTTCTGTGGTCATTTTAAGCACCCCTTCACATAAACTAACTGAGGCATTGATCAGCTCCTGAGGTTTGCCATGTCTCATAAAGTGTAGTTCCTGTCATGCTCACTAAGGGGAGCTGTTGAGCTATGTTGGGACTCCTTCATCGCAGCTTTGCTGTGATGTTTAATAACGCAATGAAAACAAAGCACCCATGCTTGCACCAATGCTTACACCCCCCATGTAGAAACATCCATGTGGTTAAACAAATTTGACTTTGCTTTGGCTTTGTCCTTCATACATCTCCAAAATGTTTGGGGTTTGTGTTTTATTTGTGTTTTGGCTTTATTTTGTCCTTTAGCAAATCGCCAAGGGGAAGAAGAAAAAGAAAACCAATCTGAATCTGGCTGGCGGTGGCGTGAAGGCAAAGAGTAGAAACGACTTTGACGACTACGGCGAGGTAGGCGGTGGGGGCTACGATGACTACGAGGAGTTCATGTGACCGCGTCCTCGCCACCCATCGCTCACATCCGACCCCCCCCCCCCCAAAAGGAAAACAAACAAACAAATAAACAAACACTTAACCAACGTGTCCCTCGTGCAAGCCCGTGCCACCAGGCAAAGCTGCGGCTGAACAAACATGTCAACCCTGTACTCCGCTCTCGCCGTGAGGGCCACATCAAAGGGAGCTGCTTACACCACTTTTGTCTTTTGGTCAACAGAAAGAGAATGACAAAATATACATATATTATTATATATTGAATTGCCTTGTATTTTTCCTTTTTTTTCTTTTCTTTCTTCATTATTTTGAGAATCGGCCAGCCTTCTAAAAACAAGAGCTTTATGAAGTTAATCCAGCGCTTCAAGTGTCCTCATACATGGCTGTGCTTAACCTACACATTTTAGCCAGATTTTCAGATTTTTCCCCTCAAAGAAATGGAAGTACATTTTCAAAAATTGAATCATGTTTCATTATCAACAGAAAAAAAAGTGGCTGACAAGAAAAGTATTACTTTTTCCATAATTGCAGTTACATAGAAACTAATTTGATGTTCTATGCAATAATTTCATTCAGAATGTTTATATTACTACTTGGATTATTTTGCTTACCTGGTGAATAGGTTTTTTTTCCTACTGGGAAGTGTGTAGCATCTAGAACTTAAATTGCCAAACAGATCTGATGCACATGTTGTCCTCAATTTCCAAAAGTTGCTTTTAAGTTACCAGTTTCCAGTGCTTTTTTAACACCCTACGTGGTGATCAGGGCCTGAAGTGTTGGATGAAATCAGAATAAATCATTAGTCATGAAGGGACGCAAACTAATGTGATATTCGTTTGCAGCCATCTTCTGGTTCTCTTTCTCTGGAGTAGTCCTTGCAAGCAGAGTCTAAGAAAATTCTTCAAAACAAGGAATTTTAAAAAACAAAAACAAAAAAAAAAAACCTCAATAAATGTTATTTCAGATTGACCTGGATATTTTTGTGCGTTTTTAAACGGGAGTGGAGGCTAGTTGTGTATGGCTCGTTAACATGAATCCTGCGGCATGAAGGAGAGTTGGATGGGAAAAGATATAGTGGGGAGGGGGTGGCTGAGGGGCACTAGAAAGTTCTTTCATAAGTGTTCTCTCAGCACGGCTTCAGCGGCCTTGTATCAAGTGTCCAGAGAAGCGTCTTCGGCTGAGCTAATGTAGCCGATGGGTTTTACGACATTACTGTGAAATACTAGGTTTCCTCCCCCTTATCTAACCCTTGAAAACCTTTAGCTTCTGCTGGCTGTTCTAATTAGAAATGTGGAAATGGACAACTGAGATCACATGACCTGCGATGTTTTTTTAAAGTATCTAATTTAATAAACTCATCAGCCAAAAGAAGTTCCATGGTTGTTTGTTGGATTCATTAAAGATGCAGGCAGCTTAAATTGGAATCACAAGTGCACAAACTTTTTTTTTGTGGTTTTATTTAATCTGGTTGGGTTCGTATGAAAAGTGTAATAAATATACCAGTATTTACAGTTTCAAGTAGTAAATATTATCACAGTACAAGTAAGGAAAATGCATAATTCAACATAAACAGCTTCCCAACAGATGGTCCCTGGGCCTGAATAATCTGCGTAAAATATGATTTAGTATAAGGGCACTACTATTCACCTTTCAGAACTGAAGAGAAAAAAAATTAAAACAAGCCAGTCAGATACTGACATCATGATTACAACATTTTTTAAACATTTACTACCTCACGCCTTCAAAAAAAAATCACTCAGCTATGTGACATTGCTGCAGTGTGAGTGTGTGTTTTTAGGACGCCAGCCTTAGACACGTACATTTCTCACAGGGTTTCGAGTGCTCCGCCTACGGTTGCCTCTCAGGTTTCCTGATGCCCCGCCTCTCTGCCTTCTGTTACCCCGTTGCCCCTGTGGCTGTCTCCCTGAGGTCACCGAAGCCTGGGCGCCTTGCGCTCCCTGGGGGTTCTGAAGCTGCTGAAATACGCTGGTCCGCGTCACCTCGCGGTCACCGCAGGTGAAGGTCAGCGCCACGCCCTCGCCGGTCTTCATCACACGAGATGTTCCGTCTGAGGTACCATCGAAGCAGCGGCCCAGAGCGATCTCCTTGGCCGTGCGCGGGTCCTGGTCCGTTACTGTGTAGATGCCGTAGTTGTGGCCCAGTGGGTCGAGTGGTGCCAGCATGGTGAACTCATTGGTGTCGTTGTTGACTGCCAAAGGCAGGTGATTGACCAGGTATTCCTGCAGCATTGGGGTGACATTGTCACGTTTGCAGCTTCCCTGAGGAATGATCTTTACCAGTGTCCGGTCCACACGGTCCTGGTCATAGAGCATCCCGCTGCACTTGAACTCCAGGCAGACAGCAGAGACGGTCGCCTGGTCCATGTCCCTGATGCTACGGGTGTCTCTGAGGCCGTAGAGTTGGCCCACAGTGCGGGGGTGTGTGCCACCCATGTTTCTGGACCGCACATTGATCTCGTGGGGGGAGTTGATCTTGACTTTGATGTAGCACGCCCGGTACTCCATGGGCTTCGGCCACCAGGCCAAGTAGTCCTCAGTCCAGCTCATGGGATCATCCTCATTGAACGGAACTGTGTTGTAGTCGTAGCGATCGCCCTCCGTCCTGAAGAAACGGAAGTGAGGAGCATTGAAGGGAGCCTCTTCACACTCTTTCAGGTTCTCAAAGGAGTAGATGGGTCCGTTTGATTCCTCAGCCGCGTTGGGGCTCGGCTTGGCCAAATTGATGCTAAAGGCCGTCTTTTTCACTCGTTGGTCTTCGTGGTCTGTCCTCTTGTAGTCCAGCTTCCCCAGATAGGGTTGAGGAACTCCAATACTGTTAGGGTTCAGCTTGGGTGAGGACGCCACGGCTTCTAGTTCCTCTCCTCCCAGATTGGCCATGACGTAGGCGGTGTAGGCATCAGGTTTCTGGTCGTCGCAGAAAGCAGGCAGACAAGCTCCGTTGGGACCCGTGATGACACTGTCAAACCTTCCCCATGCCCGAGGGTTGGAGGAGAACCCAGGCGTGGGCTCGTTGTTGATCAGGGTGGTGACGACCCCCTCGACCTGCTCGCTGGGCATGAAGCGCTCGCTGCGGAACACCCTCACCTTCACGTAGCACCTGCGGTTCTCCGGGACGTCCAAGTTGAACAGCCTCCTCTCCCGGATCTCCATGTTGCCGATGAGGAATGTCCTCTCCTCCCGTTTGCCTCTGCGTTTCTTCTCCATCTTCAGGTGTCCTTCCTCTTCCCACAATCCAGTCTCGGGGTTCAGGGACCAGAGCATCATGCTGTTCAGGTGCTCGGGCATCGTCACCTGTCCAGCATCCAGCTTCACCTTCACCTCCCCGGCATTGAGCGACTCTCCGGCCTCCTCATCCCGGAAGTCCACTGAGAACATCCCATAGGTCCTGAGCGGCAGGGTGTCACCTTCATCTCCCACAAAATTGAGGTCACTCTGGGCAGCGGCAGCTGTCGACACATCCCTGGGATCCAGGAAGGTGACGCTGGCCTGAACATTGCCCATGTAAACTTCCCCGTTCTCTCGGTAGAAGGCGTTGGGTGGGATCTCGATCATGGCGATGGGCTCTTGGCCGGACACCTCTCCAAGCTCGATGGTGTTGGAGTCGATGGAACGAAGTGTGACGGGATCCTTCTTCCTGAGCAGCTTTATCTCGTGGTACACTGCTCCGCCTTTAGTGTTGAACGGCAGCACCTTGGTGGTGTTGACGAACTTCTGCATGTTGTCCACGAAGGTGATCACTAACCTCTCAGTGTCTGGGGGCACCTGGACCGAGAAGGTCCCTTTGTAGCCCGTTCGGCTAACCCTAACCCCATTCATGAAGATGTGGCCGAACCTCATGGGCTCCCCGGTATCGGCTGCCACGGCTCGTCCTCTCACGATGGCCTTGGTCTCCACACACTTCTTGCAGCCGCACTCGGTAATCACCATAGTGGGAAGCTGGTATCCCTGGCAACTAATCTGTCTTTCCTCCATCTTGGCAACGCCACAGCAGTACGACACTGAGTCCTTGCACCTGATGCCGTTATCCAGTTGACCCACACAGGTTGCTAGCGGGCATCTGCCCACGTCGTAGTAGAGAGAGTCGGTTTGACTCTGGTGGCAGTCATGTGGGAGGCGGATCAGGTGGGATTCTGGTTTTGGGTTGCAGGAGGCCTCGTCTTGACCTTCACAGGCGATGGAGTAAAAGAGCAAAGCAGATGAAACGGCTTATTACAAATGAAAAGAAGAAGTCAACACGAAGGAAGGATTATTATCAATTTCCTCAAGACTGGTAATTAGTCCAAAAGAAAACAGCAAAATGTCAGCTCCCCTGTGCATATCCCTATGCTGTACCTCACACATCTGTTTTATATTACAGGTTTGTATTGTTTTATTTTGAGGTTGCATATGAATGTTTAAACACAGTTGGCACAGAGGTGCTGCATCAATAGTGAGCGGTGGTGATCTGGTCTTCATTGCTCATGGAGGAATAATGGTGCTCGGTGGAATGTAGAATTCCACAGCCTGCGTGTGTGTGTCTGTGTGTCTGTGTGTCTGTGTGTCTCTGTTTGTGGCTGTTTTGGACTTCACTGCTCCTGCAGGACTGCTGGCCCTGCAGTATTATACCCCAGCCTCTGTGTGCATGTGTGCGTATACTCCTCTATGACAGTGAGAGCAGCTGGTTTGGACTTGACTGCTGGCCCTACAATAGTATTGCCCAGCCTCTCTCTCTCACTTGGCTGTGTGTGTGTGTGTGTGTGTGTGTGTGTGTGTGTGTGTGTGTGTGTGTGTGTGTGTGTGTGTGTGTGTGTGTGTGTGTGTGTGTGTGTGTGTGTGTGTGTGTGTGTGCGTGTGCTTGCGAGAGAGAGAGAGTATGTGAGAGAGAGAGAGAGAGTATGTGAGAGAGAGAGAGAGAGTGTGTGTGAGAAAGAGAGTGTGTGAGTGTGTGCGAGAGAGAGACAGTGTGGGTGTGTACTCACCAATGACAGTGAGAGTGGATGGTTTGGACTTGACTGCTCCAGCCGGACTGCTGGCCCTGCAGTGGTACTGCCCAGCCTGGCTCAGGCGCAGGTTCCTCAGAACCAGAGTGCTGTCATAGTGATGCGTCTTCCTGTCTAACAGGCTGCCATTGTGGAACCTGGAAGTGGACACATAATGAAGCATATTAAAGCAGCACAACTCAACAAAAGCTATTCGCGAAAGGCATGCTAGCAGCTAAAACTAACGAAATCTCTTGAAATGTGCTGACTTTGACATTATGACAAACTAGTTACTCAACGACTGTCCTTACACTGTCAAACATCAAGCAAGTGCAACATAAGACAAAGCAAGATTGCTAATAAGCTACTTACTAGATCGGCAGAAAGTAAATAAGTCAGGTCGGCGGGCTGCGACGCGATTCTCCATATTAAATGTCATTGTGGCGCCCCAATTTTTTTTGAGCTGTTATTTTAAGGTTAAACTGCTTATCCTAACCCTAATCCTGAAGTATAATTGTTGCATATTAGGGCTTTAATAATGAAACCCATTTTATACATCAAACTTCATTACCTCGATAACACACTCATAGTTATAACACAGAAGAGCGTTCAGAGCACAGCTCACATTAGGATAGGGGCCTTATATCGCACTTCAATGTCATTTATAATGAAACTCTCATAGTACAATGGTGGCCGAAGTCATTTTGAAGAAATATCGGACCTCCGAACGTTGGGTGGCTCAAATCAATGGAACATTCTGAGAGTATAATAATTATTTGTAATGACTGCTGGAAAAGATGAATGACCACTACCATTGGCAATCGATTTTATGCTTCTAATTCAAATTTTTATTTCTTACAATTCTGCAAGTAGTCTGTTCACTTTTCATAACGGTAATTCATTGCAACTTGAAGTCAGCCAGTAATCTGTAGCAACGCAACACCTGAAACTTTAAAGTCCTATTTGCGCTGTGTGTCGGGGGTCCTGTTAGTCCTGAGGGGATTTATTTTCTGATCCGGACTATACATTATCCCGTACGAAAATGCTATACATTATCCCGTACATAAATTCTATACATTATCCCTTACATAACTGCTAGAACTTACCACTGGAAATCAGTCGGCTCTGGCTCTCCACTCACTTTGCAGCAGAGCGCAGTGGTCTGTCCCTCTCTGCGAATCTTGGCCTCTGGGTTCTTCAGCACATATGGTTTCTCTGCCGAACACGGAACATTTAATCAGAATCTTTTCCACACACACGCACGTACAGAACACACATGTACAGAACACACCCATGTACAGAGCACACGCACGTACAGACCACACACACATACAGAACACAAAGACTGTGATGGTGACAGGAAAGTCTGAATTAAGATCCCTACTATACAAATATAACAGAACTTAAATTAACATGAATTTGCATTTGACACTGCACCTATATCTTGGAACTAATGTGGCCGTGTTGGAGTGAAATGAATGATATTTCCCTGTTAGGCCCTGATAATGTGATATACTACAGATAAGCGTAAAAACAGAATTAATGATTGCTGAACTAATGACAGAGGAAATGAATACATTATGAATATAATTTCAGAATGCATGAACATAATGCAAATAAGATTTCAGTGTCCATGTGTTCCCATAATTGCATTAATCACCGGGCCAGTAGGTTAATCTCATTTTGAAAGGATAAACTGGTGGAGTTTATAATTATATGCATATGGATGTATTTATTGTTGGAAATGTGTCTTTTTCTGTTTTCTGAAAAATGAGACCCTTAAAATGATTTCTCTCCGTTCACGACAGTCCACATAACCACTGCCTAAATTCATACTGGGAGTGTTTCTATATGAATTAATAAGCCCATTATCCTTTGCTTGAGTTTGGAGCCAAATAAAGAAATATACACACTGTCAGTCAGAGCACAGAGGGGTGTGAACTATGGACGCGAAAATGCATAAATGTATAAACCTTCAAGTGCACAAATCAAATGTACAAATGTATAAAGTCCCACAAAATAATTAACACATACGTGGATATACGTTTTGTGGCTTGAAACATTAATCCTTAATGCATAATACATGTAAGGCATGAGACATGCTCTGATTCATTCTGACACCTGTGTAATGCAATGTGCAATACGGCTTAAATCAAGATGTGGCTTGAAGCGTTGTGTTAACACTTAATCCCAACATTAACACATCATCATTTGTGACTAAATACAGTCTGTTTGCTAAATATAAGTAACTCTTTTCCTACCTACAATAAGGTAGTGTTTAGCGTGTAGTTTTTTAATTTATTTTATTCAAATGAGTTGCTCTTCATTTAATTTTCTACCCTTCGCCCCAACAGCCCTTGGCCCCAACAGGGTAGGATACCCCTGGTAGAGAGCAGCTATTGGCATGTGTGGTTATTCCGAACATGTCATTTTTAGATTTGTTTACACTGCATTTCTCTGGACGTGTCACTGTATGCCTGTCCATCTCCAGACCTGCAGTGTGTTATGTGTCATGCGTAGTGTGTGCCATGCGTAATGTGTGTGTGTGAGAGTGTGTGTGGCATTACTGGCTCGCTCCAGCTTGACGTGCAGGACGGAGGTGTGCTCGGCGCTCAGCGGCACGATGAAATCGTGTGGGGCGTGGTCCAACAGCTGCACGGTGAGGGAGGAGTTTCCGTCGGGACACACCCCCGGGACACGGAAGTGGCCGTTGTGGTCGGAGAGCGTCAGGAGTTTGGGTTGCGGGCCGGAGCGCAGAATGGCAGCACCGGGAGCGGGGAGACCCCCGGAGCTCCGGACGGACCCCAACACCGTGTGGCCCTCACACATGCAGGCGTCACATTCTGCGTTGACCCGACCCATGGTGCACTGGTGGTTACAACCTGGAGACGTATGTCAGAGACAGACAGCCATTAGGAAAGGAGGTTCCACATGTGACTGGATTTGTAAAGCAAGTAAGACAGTACTTACTTTTTATTCCTAATTAATGACATGTCCCTGCAGCACAGTGAAAATGGCTTTTAAGACTTTAATCCTATCCTATCCTTTAAACAATCTTTGGGTCTGAGTGAAATACCATTATTTGAAGGATAGCTCAAGCTATTTCAAAAACCAGGCAAGGACAGTCGTACCAAAATATGCTTCAGTGACCTCTCACATTTTTGTTGTAAATCAGTTATATTAAGAGAAATGACTGAGAAATGACGATCTGTTAAACAATAACATTACTAAATGAAACTTTAATCAGACCAGTAGGATGACTGAGTGGTTCTGTACCTGGGCACTCTGGTCCTTTGCACTGTCTCCCCTCCACTGTTGGCCCGTTGCACTGCTGCCCCCTGAGGTTAGGCTTTGAATTGCAGGCTCTGGAGCGCATCTGCGTGCCTACAAGCCCACACTTTGCTGGGCACTCAGTCCAGTCAGACCAGGGGCCCCAGGCTCCCTTCACAACGGCTGGGCTCTTATCTACATACAGGAGACACATTGAGGTACGTCCCCTCAGTTTATGCAAACATAAACAGAACAATGTTGGGCTCATTTAGGGTTAATGTCCACACTTTCAGTCACTTTGGATAAAGATTAATGCTGAAGCTAAGATTAATGCTGAATAAATAAATGTAAATGTATCATCTAAAAGTGCATAGAAAGGCCTGTAACTGGCTGGAGGGCACATGGCCTGAATCTGATGTGGATTGAGGCCCGGGCAGCTCAGGACATAGCACTCCTCTGGGGAGGCATGAAACGACAATCACATTCACATTTACCCACATGGCCTCGGATCAGACAGACAGACAGACATTAAGGCTGCACTAGGATTTATGGTGATTTAAATACCTTACGTTCATGATCTCTGCAAGACATAAAGAAGCATACTGTTCACTCGACTAGCATCCAAAATGTACTACCAGTTCTATCAGCAATTCTGCCCACTGGGAATTGAACTCATGACCTTGGAGGTGTTAGCACCATGATCTATATGCAGTCCACAGGATACACAGGATACCACAATGGGAAGATAGAGAGTTCTCTGTACAGTGTTATTGGAATTTTCAAGGTTCTCAAACCGTTCTGACAGCGCCAGAGGGAGGTGTTATGCATGCATATTAGAACTGAAACCAAACAGAGACTTCAAAGTCGGCCATTTGCCTCCTCAACTGTAACAGAGATACATATCCCCAGGCACTGTGATCCCCCCTCCCTTCCTCCAATGAAAAACTCTAAATGAGGAAGTCCGTGCAAATGTCCATATTCCCATGCCTGACGCTGATAAATGGGAATGTCTGTGTGTCATACAAATGAATTATCTGAGCATGAGGATCCTTTTTTTCCCCAAAGTTTCATGGCAAGCTACAGCTCCTTTCCTCCTGATCTTTCTCTCTCTTCCTCTTTTCTTTTCTTTTCCACTCTTTTCTTTTCCTCAGTTTCTTATTCTACCATTTCCCATTCCTTTACATTTTTTTTTTATTTTTCTTGACCCTTGACTTTTATTTCTATAGTGCCAAAACATTTATCTCAAGACTCTTTGATAAAATTCCTCTCCTTTCTCTCTTGGTCTCTTGGTTCTTTCCATGTCTTTTCTGTCACTCTTTTCCTTTCCTTTCATTTCCTTTACCTCCATCTCTTGTTATCTCTCCTCTACTCCTCTTCCTAATGTCCCTTGTTATCTCTCCTCTACTTCTCTTCCTAATGTCTTTCTCTCTCTCTCTCTCTCTTTCTCTCTCTCTCTCTCTCCCTGTCTCCTCTCTCTCTCCTCTCCCTCTCCCTGTCTCTCTCTCTATATATATATCTCTCTTACCTCTGATACAGAGGAAGCGGACAGCGTAGTTGGAGCAGTTGCGTCCGGCGGGCTGCTCGTCATTGGCGCACCAGAACCCGACGGCCGGGTCCACATGCACCCTCTCCCCCGTGTTCCCAGCCGGGATCCAGTTGGTGGTGCGAGCCTCCACGGCCTGCGGTGACTCACACACACGGGAGCGGTAGTAAAAGCGGATTGCGTCCAGTTGCTCATAGTCCCCCCGTCCGCCAGGGTGATCCACATTAAACCAGGTGGTCCACTCAAACTCATCTGGATGTGAAGACAGCAAAAGCATTGCAAGTGAGTATAACGGTTGAAAATAATTGCATCCACATGATTTAACATCCATCCTAAACTAAACGAATCAAATCGGGCAGGAAACCCTAAAGAATAATCAGCCCTAGGCCAACTAAATTCACTTTATGGTCTTGAAATGATACTTTTCATATACTACAATATATACATGTCCCCATTAGGCTCTGGGCCAGGAGCCCGAGGGTCCGTGATGAGGCCCTTGAGGTTTCCCCAAGGCTGAAAGATTTTAATTATTCAAGATCTATTTATTTTTTTTACCAGAAGACTAATGAGCCAATTATGGTTAAGAGGGCACACTTTCTTGAACAGAAATAATTATAAATAAATACATTATTATTCTCCCCCTTGCTTGTATGTGTGACGCCCTAAGATAGTATTCCCAGGCCTTGCAGTCTGTGTTCTGGGACTCTGTCTCTAATTATAGCCTATAGAAATCATAATCAGACATAATCATTGTAGCACATTGATGATTTTCAGACTAAAGTCTGATTGACGAGGAGGACACTTGTAGTAATTTGGACCAGGTTATAGAGTGCTGCAAAAGGCAGAGGTCTAACCTACAGAGTACAGACCTATGGTTCTCACAGTCCTCGCACTGTCTCCGCTCCATGCTCCTGTAAGACATTCAGTAATACATCTTTCATTAGGCAGAGCCAACACATCATAGGCATCACATATTTCTGCTACTCCGGTCCTCTGATGGGCTTTCCATCCAATCTCAGCTGGGGGCTGAGGTGGTGTTTGCTGTGAGTGCCTTGCTGATAAAAATAGTGCTTTGTCTTCAGTGGTGGCTCTAGCTTGTATGGTGCCCTGGGCGAAACCCCCCCATCAACAGAAATTGGATTCACACTGGTTTTATATTACTCTTAAAGATTTCATACAAACCAGAAAAAATGCAACAATATGTGTGATATATATATATATGTGTGTGTGTGTGTGTGTGTGTGTGTGTGTGTGTGTGTGTGTGTGTGTGTCTGTATACAGTATACAGTATATTGACAGTATTAGTGTATTTGGTGGCATTTTGATTTTGACAGATTTGACTAGTTGCATAGAGTACTGTATGAAGATATTAATGGAAGATGCTGCTAGCGAGTTCCCCGCTTCCCCTGCCTTGGGCCTCCTGTGGGGAAATCTGAGGTCAACCTACTCTCGCCTCCCTCCACATGTCATACTCATGAGTGGGAGACCTTCACAGGCTTCAGCCTCCCTCCCCATGTCATACTCATGAGTGGGAGACCTTCACAGGCTTCAGCCTTCCTAGCACACGAAGTAGAATCAGGGCCCCTACTCTCCACACGGTGACCTAATATCATTAATGTGACGTGCAAATGAGGGATGGAAAAGCGATCACGCAAAATGTCACCATTCTGAATTGTATGTGTGCCTATGCAGACCCCTCGGCGAGTTGGTGCCCATGGCGCCCCTACCGCTAGATCCGCCACGGTGTGCCTTACGTCAGACGGTTGCTCCGCATTACATCAGTGTGTCATTATAAGGTGTGTGTGTGTGTGTGTTTGTGGGTGAGTGTGGTGGGAAACAGACGCTAGTGCTTAATGTGTGAGTGTGAGTGCGTTGGGAAACAGACGCTAGTGCTTAGAGGCTATTGTGTTGCAGCACTGCTAATGCTTAAATGCAGACATTACTGTCAGGAATCTCTGTGGTGTCTTTGAGTGCACACACGTTCTCAGCTGTTACTAGTTAAGTGCCTTCCACAATTGTCTCCTCACAGGGGACTGTGTTAAATGGGACTTCCTCTGTGAATTACAAAAGCCTTGTAACTAACAATATGACATCTGTAGTGTACGCAGTGTGGAACCCTCCGGCAGCACGGATGTGGTTTACCACTCATGCCATCTCAGCTTGTAGCGGGTTTCACAGTGAAAGACTGCTGCTATCTGTGCTACTGGCGTTCAGATAGTGTGGCCAATTGATGACAGGTGTCAGTGCGGCCCTTAGCTCCCACAGTAAGCAGCTTCCACTGCTGTCCGTCTCACAGTGTAACCAGACACACACACACACACACACACACAGTGGTGGAGCTGTTGTGTTTATGACGGATGCTTCTTGGAGGCGAGGAGAAGGAGGTCTCCAGGAGAAGCGAGAGTAGGCGGAGGCAATCGTTTGTGAGCTCCCCTCACGCCCTCTAACTCAGTGTGCACTTGGGGCCAAAGATTCTGCCACGGCTGGATTTTCGCACGTAACAGAATTACCCGTGCCGTTGCTCAGGCAACAGTCACGTTCCACTCTTGGTAATGAGCGTGTTTAGTAAGAAAGAGAGAGAAAGAGAGAGGGGGGGGGGGGGGGGGGGGAGAGAAAGAAAATTCACATGTTCGTTCTATTAAGTTGACAACCTCTGACAAGGGAGTCTTAATACCCAGGCCCTGTCTAGCAGTCGATCACTCATGTTGACATGGTTGGGAGATTATGCTGGGGATATAGGGGGCCGTGGCTGCGTTTGCTTAGCATGGCTTGACATCAGGCTCTCCTGTAGGAGAATTTATGAGACAATTCCCTGGCA
This sequence comes from Sprattus sprattus, assembly GCF_963457725.1. Classification (NCBI taxonomy): domain Eukaryota; kingdom Metazoa; phylum Chordata; class Actinopteri; order Clupeiformes; family Clupeidae; genus Sprattus; species Sprattus sprattus. Next base: position 13,351,713 of record NC_137925.1, read on the forward strand.
AATTCCATTACCACCCCGTGGCACTTGATGGCTGAACTGCCTGATTGAATTGGGGCACGCAATGATGTGATTCCAGCGGCCATTAGATCATGTATGTTGTGGTATGATATGGAAATGCCTCTGCGGGAGGGGTGGTGTGTGGTGGTGGTGGGGTGAGTGGTTGTGTGTGTGCATGTGTGTGTGTGTGTGTGTGTGTGTGTGTGTGTGTGTGTGTGTGTGTGTGTGTGTGTGTGTGTGTGTGTGTGTGTCTGTGTGTGTGTGTGTGTGTGTGTGCGTGTGTGGTGGTGAGGTGTTTGTGTTTGTGTGTGATTGTGTGATTGTGTGTGATTGTATGTGTTTGTGTGTTTGTGTATGTGTGTGTGTGTGTGTGTGTGTGTGTGTGTGTGGTGGTGAGGTTTGTGTGTGCATAAGTGTCTGTGTGTGTGTGTGTGTGTGTGTGTGTGTGTGTGTGTGTTTATGTGTGTGCGCGTGTGTGGTGGTGAGGTTTGTGTGTGCATACGTGTGCGTGTGTTTGTGTGTGTGTGTGTGTGTGTGTGTGTGTGTGTGTGTGTGTGTGTGTGTGTGTGTGTGTGTGTGTGTGTGTGTGTGTGTGTGTGTGTGTGTGTGTGTGTGTGTGTGTGTGTGTGTGTATGGTTGTGTGAGAGGGGTAATGGAGTAAGCTCCCACTAATGGCCATGCCTTCCAAATGTGAGAATATCAGATCCATTAAACCAGAGGGTTTTATGATCAGATTGATAAAGTCCCACTGTTACCACAAAGGGGCCCATGTTGAAAGGATCTCAACAGATCATATCATCGGAGCCAAGTGTGTTTGTGTGGAATGGGCTCAGTGAGGTGAAATAAACCCTCCTGCACATGTTCACTCATAGACACGTCACTAGTGTACATTCACTGTTCACTCACAGACACACACCACTAGTGTACATGTTGACTCATAGACACACCACTACTGTACATGTTCACTCATAGACACATCACTAGTGTACATGTTCACTCATAGACACATCACTAGTGGACATGTTCACTCACAGACACATCACTAGTGGACATGTTCACTCATAGGCACATCACTAGTGGACATGTTCACTCACAGACACACACATCACTAGTGTACATGTTCTCCCATAGGCACATCACTAGTGGACATGTTCACTCACAGACACACACATCACTAGTGTACATGTTCTCCCATAGACACATCACTAGTGGACATGTTCACTCATAAACACATCACTTTTCCCTGTCAGAACTCAGTTTTATGATAGTATGACTTTTATATTTGCTGCATGAAATTATATTTACTGTTTATAATAGATTTACATTTATGTATACTGTTTATAATAGATTGACATTTATATTAACTGTATGAATCCTTTTCCACGACTGTATGACATGTTTTATGAGCAAATAGGAGTCCTTTGTTTGGTAACATTTCCATGGAAAGCATGTTGGGTTCCAAAATACACTTGGAGAACCTGGAAAAGGTTCCAGATCAAACTCTGTTTTGTAAGAGCAGGGAACATTTCAGGTGGTAAGGAGCAGGGAGAGGGGAAGGACAGGAACTGACCTTGTGCAGAGCTTCTGGAGATTCCCAACAGGAACAGGACGACACACACGGACAAGCAGCTCATCATGCGCCTTATTGCTGTTGCCTGCGACCTTTGAACTCTGACCCTGGGCAAAGACTGACTCACCACGAGGTCGTCCCCAACTCTAAGAATAGTCTGTCCACAAGTTTTCTGCAAGTCAGAAGATAAGTTTTAGTCAACAGTAAATACACTGTGTAAAAGTTTACTTTTGGAGAAAAAAAAGATATATTTCAACACTTCATGTGTTGGACAAAGATCAGGATTTACAGTTTCAACTCTTTGCACAAACAAATGGAAAGGTAGTGTTTCAGAATTCTCAATATTTAGGGCAGAATCCCCATCATTAATATTATTTGATCCTCCTGATCCTCTTTACAATTTGCTTAAGTAAATAATCGATATGCTGTACAATAACTGCCTCGTGAATTGATGTTATTACATATCAACAACTCCAAACCTGATTCTACGTTTTGTGACTGAGTGCCCTTGCATAAGAAAAGACCACTAATTGACAATCAATGTAGTTCTTAGCTCATAATGCAGACAGACACTAGCTATAGAGTGAGGCCCAATGAGGAAGAACGTCTACATAATGTTTCTCCATGTCTGAAGTTGTTCAATCTCATGAAAAGACTAGAGTGTGTTTCACAGTCCTATTGTGATTAACTTTACGATATTGTAGTACATTTAGAAGAATACTCTGAGAAAATCATGTGCAACCACAAAACAAAACAAAATATGGGTGGTTTAAGCCAACAGCTGCAAACACACAGGTCCCATGAGATCAGAGCGTCGCATAACAACACATAGCAACCCATCATAAACAGAAACACTCTCTTTCTGACTCATCATTAACTTTCTCTTTTAGATTATTTTACAGAGGGACGACTGCCATCCCCTGACCCTTGGTCCCTGGGAGCAAAGAGGGTCAGTGTGATACAGAGTTAAACAGCGGACCAGCAGTTAAAGCACTTCTCAGGTAACACAGCTGTGCGAAACATCACCGGGTGTCAGGGGAACGGGAGAATTTTCCTGCATCCACATCTATGCATATTCCATATGTACTGTTTCTCTCTCCCTCTCTGCTTTTTCTTCCTGTCTTCACTCGTTCTCTTTCTCTAAAACACTCTCTTTCTTTTTGGTTGCCTTTTTGTCACACACTGTAAATCTTTAGGCATCGGCCTGCGTTCAGCATCAGTGTGTATTTTAAAGAAAATGGCTATGCCACGTACAACACAATATATTATTATATAGTATTCATCCTACTCTCTAAAGAATAAAGCCTCACAAAACTAAGTCTTCCTCAAAGTTATGCGGAACGAAAACCAAACCGCGACTGCTATTTCCAAAACCAAATATATTTCAGACAACTTTGAAAAGCTGAGACGCAAACTTTTTCAGACGTAAACGTAACTCTCACAGGCTAAAGCAGAAGTGTTAAGAAATGAGAGAGTATTTAAGAAACAGGTCTTACCCCTGCCCGACAGTCTCTGTGCACTGCTCGGTAGTCCAACGGCTCTTTCACCCCCCCCACAAATAAAAAAAACCTCCCCTCCTGTTGCTGTAGGTCAGTAGCTGTGTGTGGAATCTGCTGCCTCCCCCCGCTTATATAGCCTGAGACTGTGCCCAGGGGTCGGCCAAGAGACACCCACAGGAAGCCAAATGACAGCGTGCAGAAACCACAAGCATGCCCCCCCCCCCCCCCCTTCTATACTCCTGCCCCCCACCCAAAAAAAAGCAGCTTAGATTTGTTGTACGGCATGTGTTTATGTGTGTGTGTGTGTGTGTGTGTGTGTGTAGGTGTGTGTAGGTGTGTGTAGGTGTGTGTGTGTGTGTGTGTGTGTGTGTGTGTGTGTGTGTGTGTGTGTGTGTGTGTGTGTGTGTGTGTAGGTGTGTGTAGGTGTGTGTAGGTGTGTGTGTGTGTGTGTGTGTGTGTGTGTGTGTGTGTGTGTGTGTGTGACTATGGGCACCAGCAATGACTTCTCTCTGAACTGCTCTGGGACACATCTAAGGACACTTATCAGCTGTCAGACCTCATAGTCCCACTCTAGAGGAAAAAACTCTACAGAAGTTTCCAGATAGATCTTTGTAAAGAGTCAAGACAAAAGCTGACTCTCCAATGGATCTGACTCTGGTCTTCCAGGAAACCAGAACCATTACAACCAGAACCATTTCAGTGTAAGCCGCCTCTTTACAAAGCTTAACGTTCTACATTATGGCTCTACCAGCTAAAAGTTCGTACAGGCATTGAGCCATTTGTTAGCAAATTATGACATTTATATAGCTGAATATACATTTATGCTGCTGCATAACCGATGGCCAAGTCAACCTCTAAACAGTTCCTCAAAGAAGAGTTCTAAAACTGGAACCTACAAGCCTCTGAACTCCTCAGGGTATTTGAGCGGACTCTTTTCATCATTGAGCAGAAGCTGTGGACCTTTCTGGCCAGCAGTTTGTGACCAATAGAGGGTGAAGTGCTGAGAGATGATACGCATGATAGCAAACAGATGATCAGACAACAAAACAAAATCTTACGTTTCCACAAACACAGGCACCACACACACAAACATATGCTTACACACATTCCACAAGTAGCGCCGACGCGCAGTTCTTTGATCAGCTGTGGAAAGAGACTCTCATTATACAGTCACTCTGGCAGCGGTTTACTTTGACTGTATCAGCAGGAACAATACCTCTTCTGACATCAACTGTTTACACTGACGACACCGATGAAAAAGGGCCGCTGGACCAAACGAAGGCTGAGTCTGAGTATTATACAGCATCTTACAATAGTCATTAATCGGCCTGCTTCTTGAGTTGTTGATAAACAGCGTGATAATGATGTGCCTAAACAGTCAGCCCGAGAGAAATGGTCTGGCACAGAATGGCAGCTAAACCCTTTGAGCTCTGGGCTCTGATCTGGTACTGCTCTGACATAGATTGCTTGGCTCTGTACCAGATCAATGCAGTGTTTTCAGAATACCCGTTTCTGTCTAGTGAGTGAGCTGAGATGTCATGCTCTCTGTTATGTCATCTCAGATCCAGTGGTGAAGCCAGAACACATGTCCTTAATTACACTGATGGAATGGTTGGACAGGTGGGCAGGAAATCACCATGGTGAATTAGAGGGCAAGGTTCAACCCAGGGCTTCCTGGAAGTGTGGCATACCATGGCATGGCTCGCAAATCAGCTATAAATAAATAAATGCTCAGTATTTCTTTGACTGAATAATTTGTTGATTCCACCTACAAGTTTATAGGATGTTGTTTAGTAGAGGACTCCATGTCCTTTCCATTAGTGAACCAAGAAACTTGCAGCTACAGAGACGGTGATTCTTTACGTAAATGTAACATGTATGTCTGGTTGTCTGTTTTTCTTGAACTCAAAATCCCATAATTCCATGGCTGTGTTCCAAAATCATCAAAATAAATACTAATACAAATCTGCTCAGTGTGAAATTACCCCAGTTTTAGCTGAACCAGAGTTTCTTAGAAGGGAAATCATATCAATTTCTACTCACATTTCAGTAGCCAAATGGCCGCTCCATTCTCAGTGATGCTTGCAAAGCCGAAACCTTTCTCTGCTCACCAATAGACCAAAAAGTATGAAACCCTTCAGCTGATTAGATCGCTCCGCATCTGAAACCCATTATATTGTTCTCTAAGCTCTTGAAGCCGTGCCACAGCAGTACACAACTGCTTTCTTTTAGGCACAAAGAAAAAGAAGAAGAAAAAAAAACACGACGCGAGAATAAACAGGAGAATGTTAAGTGACTCAGTAAGACAACAGATGTTTCCTTTTATTTGAGCTTGATATCATTTATCATTCACATGTTGTGTCCTTAGAGAGAAATTACATCACCCCACAATGTTATAGAGTTTGTCTGTAAATGTTTCCAGCCCTAACTGCTCTCCATACCTGTTGTGTAGAAATAGTGTTGTGTTGTTCAAGTAGTAGAACTTACTTATAGGAAATTATCTTATTTCAAAATACCCTGCAAGGGAAAAGCAAAGCACATTGTTTAACAGAAAAGGGTTAAAACAAATTGTGATTCATCTTGGCTTGGAGTATGTCGCCAGAACACATCAAGTAATTTTATTGGGTAATATTCAAACCTCAATGTGTCTTGAAAAGCTTTTAGATCAATCATGGGTCTCTGGTATAAAGTGATGGGACTTCGTGGGGTTTTGCGGGTCCATGAAGTCACTGGCAGCTCATCTTCTGTGCCTGGAGAATCTTTGTGGGTAGATATTTGGCTAAAAATACTCAAACCCGTCATGACTTCAGACACTCCTGGAAATGTTAAGTCGTTTGAGAGTTCTTCAGACGTAGACGCTATGGTATAAATTCAAAGGCATTGTTTGCACAGTAGGGTTACTACCACACGGCAGACCAAGATCCAGACAAAGTGGTTCTCCTTTAAGTTCACATCAGAGCTTTGCTGTAGTCCCACAGGGGCCTATATTTGGGCCTGTATGATGTGACAGTAACTGCAGTTCTCTGGCTCAACACTGCAGTTGTTCGTGCCTGTATATCGGGGATAAAAGTCAGGCTGAGATCACCTCCAGCTCCTGTCATAGTCATTTATTTTTGTGTTAGTGTCTGTGTGTGTCTGCGTGTGTTTATGTTTCTGTGTGTGTGTGTGTGTGTGTGTGTGTGTGTGTGTGTGTGTGTGTGCGTGACATGTGTTTCTTTGCTTTTGGAGTGCATGTCCCTCTCGTTTCCTACGTGTCCTAAGATGCAGCAGTGATGGAAATACATTACCATAGCTTTATGCAAAAGCCCCCTCCACCACCTTGTCAGTCTGAATGGAAAATCAACCTGTGTTACTGAAGCCCTGGCCCGTGTTTACCAGCCACTGCTAATTGCGTTTCCTCTGCAGTGATTTGGTTTGGTGTGAGGTCATTAGCCACGGTGAGATCAGGAAGCTGCTGTCGGCACACACGGCGATAAGTGCCAGCGACCAGAAGCGACGAACATGTTTCTCTAGACACCGAGGTGTAATTTCTGCCTGCAATTACAGGTAAGTGATAATGACAGGGAAAGGGAACAGACCATACTCTCTGCTAGACAGGGGCCTAACTCATGGCACACACATACACATTGTAAAAGTAACAGCTTGTATTAATATGCATCACACTATGGATGAGGCTATGCATTTTGTATGCAATGTGTGAATGTGAGCACACACACACACACACACACACACACACACACACACACTCCTTCATTCTTCTAATCCATTAAACCAAGGCTACAAAAGCTGCCAGTGCTCCCTACTGTGTTTCAACTGACAACTTTCAAAAAGGAGACAGCAATTTACAGTGGATCTGTTCTTTTTCGCACCATGGTAAACACTATTTACAGGTCATTAAGAGGAGACAGGGTTGAGACGTTCTGCTGCCCTTCAAAGGCAGATGTTCCTGGCTAACCAGCCAGGGTGGGAGGCAGAGAGACCTGGGTGGGGGCGAGAAGTGGAAAAGGCTAACAAACACAAGCAAACACGACGAGTTTATCCGTCTCCAAGCAACAGAGCCAGGCTGGCAGCGTGTAAAGTGCCACATGGCTGGTAGCTGGGCGCTGGGCAGGTAGATGCCTGCTGCTTCATGACGTGATGTGAATGCCAGCGGGCAAGGCCTCAGAAGGTTTCCACGCTGAGGCAACCGTCCAGTGCCATCCAGACGTCCATCCCAAAACACAGTGCCAAGTTAAATGCAAGACAAACATAAAAAAAAAGGAATAAAATCCACCCTACCCCATGCACCCACCAAACACTCCTCAAGGACCTCTCTGCTGGTGTGTGTTTGAGCTCTCGACTCTGGCTGTTTGTGTGTGTTTGTGTCTGTGGGCGTCTGAATGGGCTCCGGGCTCCACCAGGGCAGCGTTTGGTTCTGAGAGAGGGGCCCAGTCAGACTTTAGGCAGCGGGATCATGTGCCTGCTCTCGGCTCGTATGTCCAGTAGGCACAAGCAAGTTCGGTCACAGGCAGGAGACAGGCTGAAGACGGGCAGGCTTTGGTGGTCGGGCCTCATGTTCTTTGTGGATGCAGGGGGGGGGACCCTCTGTCTGATTGACGACTCTAGCAGCGCAGGGCGACTCGAGCATGCCGGAGCCTTCTGGAAGAGTCATTAGAGGCCCCAATCACAAGACAGGAAAAAGAAAGCTGCAGTGCTTCTGGCTTTCTCCTCGCTTACAGCAAGACGGGGGGACCTTCCAGGAAATCAGCTCTAGTTCTTCTTCATTCTTGTATTCTTATCCTCTGTCTTCCTCACTCTCTCTCTCATTTTAAACCTTGAAACATGGGCCCCGGAGGGACAAGGAGTTAAAACAACAAATCAGTGAATCATCGGAATTTTTTGATCAGCACTTGCATGACATGTGACCTTTCCCTCATTGTCAAACATCTCCTCATCATCCAGAGACAGTGAGTCAGTGAGTTTGAGGAATGACAGCTGAGGGACATCTGAACACCAGGCTTTCGCTCATCTGCTGAGGTGAAGTCTTGACAGCCAGATACAGTCCGCTGGCAAAACGTTTGTTTTTGCATTAACCAAAATACTTTCTTCCAAAATGCGCGTGGACTCATACACAATTATTATTATTTTAGTCACAAACCAAATCATTATGGAGACGCACAGACGGTCTCTTGTCTGTGCAGAAAAATGGAAAAGTGGTGAAAAGACTGGCATCCTCAGAGACTCGAGTGCCACGGCTTCCGTGACGAGACGTTCCCTCTCCTGGCTAGTGCTGCTAGTCTGGTCTGGGCACGCTCTTGAGGTGAAGCCAGGGGATGACCTAAGATTTATTTAACATTAACAACAGCTTGCTCTTCACAAGTACCTGGTGAATAAGGAAAAGTAAATAAATAAATAACTGCATTCCTGTGTGCATAGGTCTCATTACGTAAGGCAGTCATTTACAGATGTCATTCAGTGCAGAGCGTTTTACGACTGCAGGGGAGAAACAATGCCACAATCTGAGAGCAGTAATGAGGTGTGATGGAATTTTAAAAAGAGTGTATGCAGAGTGGTAAAGACTTGTGGCTTTAAGCTAAAATCCTCAAACTGATTGAACAATTATTTTCTGCGCTGACGTTGTCTACGCCAGCCTTGAAATATAAAAGCAGATCTTGCTGGGGATGACGGCACTTAAATGCTTATTGCGAGCTAAAGAACAGTTAAGAATAAGACCAGGTCTTGGCTTAGCATAGGGAAGGATGTAGTCATATGCAAGGCCTATGCTTAAAGGCACAGTCCACAATTCTGGTGAAAGGTTGTAGATTTTTGAGGCCAACAGCCAATCAAATGACACTCCTCCCATACGTACTCCTGAAGCAATGTCTGGATTGGTTGGAATAGTGTAGGGCTCGGTCCCATCCACTTTGTTTCCCATTTACAGAGCCAGGACTGTGTGCAAACACAGTTGGAGCGCACGCACAGATCTCTCTCTGTCTCTCCCTTTCTCTGTATCTCTCGCTGTCTCTCCCTTTCTCTCTATCTCTCTCTATCGCTCTCTGTCTCTCCCTTTCTCTCTTTCTCGCCGTCTCTCCCTTTCTCTCTATCTCTCTCTATCTCTCTCTGTCTCTCCCTTTCTCTCTTTCTTGCCGTTTCTCCCTTTATCTCTATCGCTCTCTGTCTCTCCCTTTCTCTCTATCTCTCTCTGTCTCTCCCTTTCTCTCTATCTCTCTCTGTCTCTCCCTTTCTCTCTCTCTCTCGCCGTCTCTCCCTTTCTCTCTATCTCTCTCTCTCTCTCCCTTTCTCTCTCTCTCTCGCCGTCTCTCCCTTTCTCTCTATCTCTCTCTGTCTCTCCCTTTCTCTCTATCTCTCTCTGTCTCTCCCTTTCTCTCTCTCTCTCGCCGTCTCTCCCATTCTCTCTATCTCTCTCTGTCTCTCACCCTTTCTCTCTACCTCTCATCTGTCTCTCTGAGAGCCATGATCAGTGTGTCCTCTCAGAACTCTACACCTTAAACACACACACACACCTAGCCTATATTATTAGTCATGGGTGTGTAGTCCAGAGCAGGGAGCATACTCATTGCCAAGTCCTCGCTCCAAACATACTGGTCTCTTGTGTATGAGTCATTTAGATATTGCCAAAGAATAGCTCTGATCATACAGGGCCTATAGGCATAGTCTTCTTCAGTAGGTCACACTTGGTGGAGTTCCCTACAATAGGATGGTTAGAGTTATTATAGATCTTGCAGACCCTAGATTGGTCAGGAGTCTCTGTTGATATTTTCTCCTTCTGGCTCTCTCAGCAAATCGCTTGCTTACTCATTCACTCTCTTTTTTTTTCCTTTGCTCTCTCTTACTCTCTGTCACTATGTATCTATTTCCTCTTCCAGTATCACTCATTCATTTACTTCTTCATTGTCTCTCTCTCTCTCACTCATCTGTCTCTCTGTCTCTCTCTCTCTCTCTCTCTCTCATTTGTCTCTCTAAGAGCCAGGACCAGTGTGTCCTCCCAGCAGCCCTTCTCTTCAGGTGACAGCAATAGCCAGTCATGTTGCTAATTAGCCTACAGCACAGCACATGTAGCGCTCCAAAAACTGGAGAAGACGCGCTTGCTCGTGTTGAAATGGCGTGTGTTCACCGCTGGACAAACATGCTCGGCTGGCTGGACGTGTGCTGGTCCTGGCCTTGGCTCTTCTGGGATGTAGGCCATAAAGCATGAGCACATGTAGAACATGGAGGTGAAATTGAAAACACGTGGGTGACCTGTGAATTAGGTGACCAGGGCTTCATGTGTCCAGCAACAAAGAGTCTTTCAGTTCTCTTTCCCTCCATTGCTCTCCAGCAACACAGAGTCTTTCATCGCTTTCTCCCCCCTTTTTATCACTCTTTCATATGAAAAAAGCATTTCACCTCTTACTTCTCTTTTCTCTCTTCTACCTATTACCTGCCTCTCTCTCTATTTGTCTCTCCTTTCTGTACCCTCCTCTCTCTTCCTTTCTATTTCTCCCTCTTCCCTCTCTCACTCACTTCTGCTCCCACGATTAACTCTCTCTGTCTTTGACTTGATCTGCAGCTACAGTTTCCAACGTTGGAGCCTGGAAAAAGCACAAGAATGTTTTTCTTCCTTGGTACAAAATGGCCTCTCGTCTAAAGTCACATGCAGAAGTAATATTCTTTATATACTACCCTGTACCCGACAGTCAGGCCGGCCATCTGTGGTTATGTTGTGTTGGAAGGGGAACAAGATGATAGAGGACTGAATCACCGTTTTCCTGGGATGACTCACCCCCACACAAAAGATAGAGTTTTATACGTGGCGAATCTCGAACACTGTTCCAGACCTGTCTGAAGTTCGGAGAGGGGATTTGAAGACACCCCAGTGGCGAAGAAGGGGAACCAGATATTTCACGCTACTTCCCTTAACCCCCCTGCACAGGATGAGGGAACAGAGAGCAAGCGGGAAGAAGGAGAGGGAGAGGGAGAGATAGAGAGAGAGAGAGAGAGAGAGAGAGAGAGAGAGAGAGAGAAAGAGAGAGAGAGAGAGAGAGAGAGGGAGAGGGTCTCAGGGGACTAGTGCATAGCTAACGCTCTCCTGTTCTTCAGATCAGATGAGTTAAAGGAAAACCCTCTCCATGTATAAGAACTATATCACTAATCGTAATTAGATTTATTCATTTACCACATGACTTTATCCAAAGGGGCTTAAGTACAAAGCAGATTTACAATTACAATTACAGATATAGATAATCCACCAAATGTGTGCTCCTTTGGAATCAAACCTTTGGTCTTTATGTTCATATCTTAATCTACCACTAGATCTATTGGAAGTTTTTTTTTAGTAACTTGAGTAGGTTCTGGTCGTTATTATTATTATTCAGTTTGAGTAATAAAGTGGGACCCTGATGCGCAGGAAACTTATCAGACCTGTGTACAAGCCTGTATCTCATGTTGAAGGGAACAGTTAAGGAGTGGCAAGGAGGATAGATAACCTAACCATCGCATAGCCAATACACTTATTCAGTGACCATAGTTACTATGTACTTAATATGTACATTGTGCTTTATATGTTACCACATGTTGTTGCAGGATACAGTTGAGAATGAGAATTATTTAGGTGTAATACTGGACTGACATGAGAGGAGCAAAGTATTTGTTATAAAGACCCTTTGTAGAGTAGGACTAAAGCCTCTCTTAAGAATGAGGAAGCTTTTGTCTCGGGACGAGGGGAACAGGAACAGTGAGGAGGAGTTCAGTAAAAAAGAAATGTGTCACCGGCAATCATGCAGAAATGAAAAACACTCTTCCATCCAAAACAGACAAATAGAAAAAAGCCTTAATAAAATAGAATAATAATGCATATTAAACACTCCTAAATTAGTAATAATCTCAAAGCCTGCAGACAAACCTTAACCAGTGTTATCTAATCATATTGTGTTTGAGATCCACCTATAGGGGAGGGACAACTATACCTCACCCTGACCTCTGCAGAAAACATCCAATTGTACCCAGCCCGATGCCACTGGTGGTACCTCTCCCCGCCCGTGGGAATATAAAAGGCCACTCCTATTTCTCAGATGACATTCGCTTCTCACAACCTCTGCTTCACTCTTAAGTCCGACCGCTATTTCCTCGTTTTTTTTACTAAACTGTGCATAGCGGGACAAATCTACTGGATCAGCCTCCACCAGGCGTGATTAGGATTTACAGTTAGCCTGCAGCTGTTATTTGCTAAAGCTAGAGGCTTACCGCCCTTGCTAGCATTAACATAGCATTATCGCACAGGCTGCCGCCTAGCTTATCTCTCTGCCTCACTAAGTAGGACGTTTCCCATGGTGCTGTGGAAACCTGTCGCACCTGCTCTTTCTGAGGACCAAAAGCCTGCCTGTGGTGCCCTAATTGGCGCCAGGGATTCCTATCCCTTCTGCATCGTGTGCATTGGCTTACAACACGCTGAGGAAGCGCTATCATTCCCGGAAAACTGAAGCCATTGCTTGGCTCTTCCGATATAGATTCTTGGAGACTCAAGGTAGCTGCCACTGGGTGGTGACAAGTGGTATGACTCTGACTGGGATAACAATGATGACGCTGTAGCTTAGCAGCACTCTATTAGGCAGTTGGGCTTCCGAGCTCGAGTCGCCATCTTTTCGAGTCGCCAGCCGTCTCAGCGAGCGGGTCGTCTGGTTTCGCCTCATACTCTGCTCCTTGTGGTGTATGTCCGTCTCAACATCGCCTGGCCGCTCTAATAAACTCCACTGACCAGAAGAGAGGTGTGTATGATGCCTCGCCTGCCTCCATCTACCAGGCTTCGCACAGGGCCTCATCCCTTGAGGTAAGGGCTCTGAATGACTCTTAACCTCCTGTCTGCTTCCTAATCTGAGCTGACGGAGGACATGGGAAGGCAGCTGGAGAAAGGTTCCGCCAACCTGCCACTCTGGAAGGAGATTGTAACAGTGAAGAATGACCTCATCCTACGGAATGCTTGTCTCGTGTCCAAACCTCCGGGCTCTCCATGACCCTGTCTGTTGGGGGCAAAAGTGCACTCTGGCTCAATCTCCCTGGTTTCCCAGACAGTGGGAAAGGGCACATTGCTGGCGCTGCTATGTAGCCAGGCTGAGGCATGAGGCATTTGAATTATGCTTACCCAGGAAGACTGTGCCTCAGCCACCAGCCCCCTCGAGACCTATTCAAGTCCCCACTAACCTTCTTAAGCTCCCACTGACCCCCTCAAACCCCCACTGGCCGTCCGCAACAGGTGCCCCCGCAGACCCCGCAACAAGCCCCCTGGTTAGCAGCCCCAAGGTTCACCCAGACCCTAGTGTAAGATGTAATTTGCATTTGGCACGACTAAAAAGCCTCCCTACTTCACCCCCTCTGACCCCAAGAGAAAGCGGCATCCTGATAAACTATCCCATCCCTTGGCTCACAGCAGCTTCGGCTCTGTTCCCTGTGCTGTCGAGTGAACCCCGCCCCCGAGCACATGGCTTCAAACACCATCGAGTGGGAGGCCTACCACAGTGTGCAGTGCACAAGCCACACCACACAGTCCCAATAAAGGCCACCACGCAGAGTTGTCTGAGAATAAACAATCAGCTTTTAGAAAATTACAACTCGTAGGTGCTGGAGTTAGGATCTGAGCCCCAAAAGGCCTTTATTCCCTCTTTCCCTACAATTGAACACTGACTTTGCAAAGTGATTGTGTAGGGGGCAGAGAGGGCCCCAATGACATTCCAGGCTGATGCGCCATTACCTTTGACAGAGGGGAGAGGGGACTTACCTGTGACTAACACCCACCTCATCCATATGCATATAGGACAATAACTTTCAAAAGAAACCGTGTCACTCCACACTTACAACCTTATAGTTTAGACACCAAACTACATGGAACTGATTAGTTACTTGTTTCTAATGTTAAGAGCTCAAACGTCTTCAACACAAACACCTGAGTCTGTTTTTTTCTCAGCACCTTTTAAAGTAGGTTTTGAAAACTGTGTGATTATAGTTGAATTTGATTTTACCAAAAATTATAATCATAACATTCTTACTGCTCTCAGATTATTGTTGCTGAGGTTATGCTAAATATTAGCAGAAGTAGTACTTAGGGATCAATGTTTCAGACAGGGGAAATATAACAATGTCAAGGCAAAGGTGCCTGACAGGCCTGAGTCCTCAGAGGGTTAACGCTTAACAATCAATACATCTGAACGGTTGGTTCGCAACAATCAATCTGAAAGATGCCTTTTTCCTCATGGGCATACATCTCCACACACAGAAAATCCCTACACTTCGCCTGCCATGGGGTCCACACGGATCTACAGGTGTTCTGCATGTGTGTGGGCGATTAACAGGGCACAAGATCCTTATGTACGGGCTGATCAGAGACAAAGTGTTACAAGACACACAACAAGTGCTCTCCCACTTTGCGTCTCTCTGCTTTAGTGGAAACCTAAACCAAGAGCCATTTCACTCCCTATCAGAGTGTAACGTTTCTAGGGCTGAAGCTGAATTCACCCTCCATGTGCCAATGACTGCCGCAGGAGCACTTTCAATCTCTCATCAATTGCCTCGTGCAATTAGAGCGCAATAGAGAGGGAGCGGATGTACAATTTCACACATGTGTGAGTCTGCAGGGGCCGTTGGCATCAGCCGGCTCGGTTCTGCCACTCGTCCGTCCATCTCAATCCCATGCACAATGTCAATCGCTAGGTTATAGCGACGCGCTTATTCACTGCACCACTGGAACTGCATGGAGTTTCACTCCCATGGCACAGAACTCAGGGCTGTGACCGCGAGGAAGGTTGTAATGACAGATGCATCTCGGACTGGGTGGGGAGCCACTCAGGAAGGCAGTGCTGTGGACACACACACACACACACAGGAAGACCCATCTCTCTGCAACACCTGTCTCACTGGCTTGCAGGAGCCTAAGCAATGGCATATGATTGTCGTCACCATCATCATCATCAACTGTTGTTTATTTAGCAAAGACTGACTGAGCACTAAGCTCTTTTACAGCAATGGCCTGAAGTCACATTCTCACAGGCGTACATTCAGAAAAAGGCAGATATAGCAACCACAGTACTAAAAATAAAAAGATGAAAAAAGTAAATCGAAAACAAATAAATAACAGTTATGTCTGGGGAAAATGATATACAGTATACAATAACAACAACAATAAAAGCAATAAAATGGAAAACAAGCGTAATAAAAGCCAAATAATAATAACGAAACAAGTCTGCTAAGAAGGATATACAACATCAATAAAACCTATAGCATGTAGAAAACGACGAGTAAAAAAACTAATAAATAACAGTCATGTTAGCCAAAGCTGGAACACTGCACAGCACACCATATCACCTAGCAAACCCTTCTGACACATACCTCCTGTAATTTGATCCATTAGGTGCGGAGAAAAGAAATATGAAAAGACATTGTACGAGCTCAGTATTGATCTGAGGAAGTTCAAAGGGAATTTGTTCCCGTGCACATTTGTAGAATTTTTTGAAAACTGTAGGCACAATGATCACATTTTATTGACCTTGTAAATATAATACAGTAAGTCATTTATTTTTAACCAGTCTGAAATTCTTCAAGGATTTCTGTCCACAATGAAATCAAAAGGCAAACATTCTGAAGGCTTACAGCCTCCCTGAGGCGTGGGAGTCCACTCCACACAGGGTATGGCTGCCACCTGTGGTCTATTCCAGGATATCTCTGTGCAACAGATCCATTCTGCTGCCAGCTCAACAAACCCGGTGACTTTGTGAGGTTCTACTGCCTTGATGTCAGCAATACCCCGGTAGCTCACTCTGTTCTAAGTGCGGGTTTTACTTGAGCTGAACCCCATCTCACCCCTTTTATTATGTGGCCACCCGTGGCATTGGACTTGCGCTTCTATCTGTCAAGTCAGACTTGGTGCAATTGGATGTTTCTGCAGAGGTCAAATGTGGATGTCAGTCCCTCATAATAAAGATCTCTCCACACACCGTTTCAGAGGACTGGTGTTACAGTACTCAGCCTAATGTTATTTTTAAGAGTTTGAAAATACAGAGAGAAGCAAAGTAGGGAAACTACAGACCACTTGTGGTACTCTATCTAGGAAACATGTGTACACATGACATCAATGACTAACCACTGGGCTGTGGCACACACATGCTTACAGACAGCACGAAGGAGTAGCAGCGGAACGCTCTCCAGGGACCAGTGCATGGCTAATCCCCTCCTGTTCTCTCCATCAGTCTCCATGAGTCAGTCTCTTAATACAAACCTCTGAACGCATGAAGGAAGCTGGGGAGATGCGTACAGCACGTCTAAGGCCAAAATGTTCTGCTTCTATGATCTATGATAAGGACGGGATGTTTCACAATGCTGGGTGAACTCCTGTCTGAAAAATAAGAAAGGCGTCTTATTTATAGAAAATTACATCATGTATATGTCAATGAATATATGTTTGTTTGCATGTACGTACTGTGTACACAATATGCCGAAACTACCTTGCTTAAATTATATTTCTGAATATGTGTTTTATCTTCAGGAGAGGGAAAAGTGGAGAGAGGGGGAAAAATAACCATATATATAACTCTCTCTGTATTGTTTATTTATAGCAACATAGTCAATTTAGCCTGGCTTAAGCAATTATATAGTGTACAGACTCTTTAAATAAATGAAGTAATTGTTTTCTTGTTGAGTTTGATTTTAACAGCGAGACAAATACCTGGGTGCTGACATTCACCCATGCTCAATTACAAGCAGTGCTTTGAGTGATTAAGGATAATTGCACATCAGCAATTAACTGACTAGGCCCACAGAGCTGAAAATAGAAATGAATAACTACGTTCAAGTAGCAGATTACAAAAAAACAAGCAGTGATTCATGTCTCACATCGCTGTGATGAATAAATTGCTCTTTTCCAAGTCGATAAAATGACCAGGCTGGATAATGATCTGTGAAGGCTTTTCAAATACATCACTAACTGCGTGTTTTTTCCCCCCCCACAGTGTAGTTCACTGGCTGAACAGGCCGTCATCAGAGGAAATCAAAATGCTGGTGCCTGGTGGTTTTTTGGTTGGAGTCTGCCAGACGGCTCTGTGAAGAGCACTCCAACTACTGTTCAAGGAGTGTGTGTGTGTGTGTGTGTGTTAGAAGGGAGAGAGGGGCAGAGAGCATGGAGAGTGAGAGAGGGAAGGCGAGTCAGAGAAAGAGAAGGTCACAGGATGGGAGGACATCTTCTTCTCTTTCTTCTTCTTCTCAACATTTTTCTTCTTGGTGCTTTGAACAATCGTCAGGACCTAAAAGCAAAATAGAACCAAAGGAATACAGATAAATCAGTGAAGATGTTGTTGCTCATCGGATGCTTAATGTACAACATGTAGTGCATTCATGAGTCCAGGGACGGACTGGCCATCGGGCATACCGGGCGTTTGCCCGCTGGGCCGGGGTGCAATATGGGCCGATGGTCCCGAATTTTAATTTTTAATTTTTTTTCCCCATATAATGGTCTGACCGGCTGGCCCACGAAATTAGTTCATCAGCGGCCCTACTGACACTGGGCTGGCCCAATCACATCCCCTGGGCTCAGGGGCGGACTGGGACAAAAAATCGGCCCGGGCATTTTGAACCAGACCGGCCCATTAAATTCGATAACACACCTTTTTAATCTCGAATGTCTACACCAACCAGGCTTATAGCTAGCAGGGCGTCTGCCCTATAGTCTACTAAAAAATAAGAAGAAACGGGACGCCCTACTTTTAGGCAGGACGGCCTAAAGACTCCCTATTTTTCTCCCGTTTTACCTGTTAACTTCGCTGAATGTGATCAAAATTCACCGTTTCAGTCGCTTCAGTGCTTAGCGAAGTCTAGAATCATACATATGACCTGCCAATTAGAAAATACAAATAGCATTGCTGTATTCCCGCTACAACAACGTTACATCATGATTCCAACGAAACATTGATTCACGGGCTCGCAGAAGCTCCAGAAGACAGCTGTCTCACCGCACGTCACTGAACCTACTACTGTATGAGTTCAACAAGAGTTTGTGTGTTAAGGTGGTGGTCTTTATTAATCTAAATGCAATACACATCATACACTTTAAAGCTTTGTTCAGAATACGGAGGTATAAGATCGGTCGATATTTTCCATGAAAATAGCGACTGAAGAACCCCCTGTTCTCGTCTCCGAGAGGACAGGCTGTATTGCTCCCTTTTCTAGAAGGGAGTCTATTTCCTCCTGTAGGAAACGCGCTTGATGAGGTGGCATTAACGTTTGAACTACGCTCCTGAACTTCGGGGGGGACGGGAAAACTGGAGCGTATAACGGGCTATCATAATTCGGTATCTGGACAAATTGGCATATTTTCGGAATACCAGGGTTTGGGAATACTGCGCTTTCGGAACAATTGACATGGCACCGCGCACCACTCAAACACACAACATAGAGTGTAGGCTAACGGCTGGCTGTTTCAGAGTACAGTAGGCTGAGGGCTAGCAAACAGCTACAGACTTGTCTTGTATTTAGCTATGCAAACGAACTTGGCCATAGAACATAGGTTCTAAGTCAAACATATTTTAGAGACGTTTTAATTCATGATCAGTAAGCTTACCGTAGGTCGTTGTATCGTATCTCCCTGGCTGTAGCCACCAGCACTGTCATCCACGGGAGCTGATGGCAAAGTTTAGCTAAAGGTAGAAGGTGTTTGCTGATATGATGGACGAGACCCTAGTCACTCAAGAAGACGGCCAATGGGCCGCAGACTAGCGTGCGCGTGTCAAACATGTCATTGGGCCACGCTGTTTACCGTCCTAATGCATTATGTAGGCAGGTCCAAATCGAAAGGGGTTTGTGTTGGGTCAGCCCAGGGGATGTGATTGGGCCAGCCCAGTGTCAGTAGGGCCGCTGATGAACTAATTTCGTGGGCCAGCCGGTCAGACCATTATATGGGGAAAAAAAAATTAAAATTAAAATTCGGGACCATCGGCCCATATTGCACCCCGGCCCAGCGGGCAAACGCCCGGTATGCCCGATGGCCAGTCCGTCCCTGCCTGGGCTGACCCAACACAAACCCCTTTCGATTTGGACCTGCCTAAATAATGCATTAGGACGGTAAACAGCGTGGCCCAATGACATGTTTGACACGCGCACACTAGTCTGCGGCCCATTGGCCGTCTTCTTGAGTGACTAGGGTCTCGTCCATCATATCAGCAAACACCTTCTACCCTTAGCTAAACTTTGCCATCAGCTCCCGTGGATGACAGTGCTGGTGGCTACAGCCAGGGAGATACGATACAACGACCTACGGTAAGCTTACTGATCATGAATTAAAACGTCTCTAAAATATGTTTGACTTAGAACCTATGTACTATGGCCAAGTTCGTTTGCATAGCTAAATACAAGACAAGTCTGTAGCTGTTTGCTAGCCCTCAGCCTACTGTACTCTGAAACAGCCAGCCGTTAGCCTACACTCTATGTTGTGTGTTTGAGTGGTGCGCGGTGCCATGTCAATTGTTCCGAAAGCGCAGTATTCCCAAACCCTGGTATTCCGAAAATATGCCAATTTGTCCAGATACCGAATTATGATAGCCCGTTATACGCTCCAGTTTTCCCGTCCCCCCCGAAGTTCAGGAGCGTAGTTCAAACGTTAATGCCACCTCATCAAGCGCGTTTCCTACAGGAGGAAATAGACTCCCTTCTAGAAAAGGGAGCAATACAGCCTGTCCTCTCGGAGACGAGAACAGGGGGTTCTTCAGTCGCTATTTTCATGGAAAATATCGACCGATCTTATACCTCCGTATTCTGAACAAAGCTTTAAAGTGTATGATGTGTATTGCATTTAGATTAATTAAGACCACCACCTTAACACACAAACTCTTGTTGAACTCATACAGTAGTAGGTTCAGTGACGTGCGGTGAGACAGCTGTCTTCTGGAGCTTCTGCGAGCCCGTGAATCAATGTTTCGTTGGAATCATGATGTAACGTTGTTGTAGCGGGAATACAGCAATGCTATTTGTATTTTCTAATTGGCAGGTCATATGTATGATTCTAGACTTCGCTAAGCACTGAAGCGACTGAAACGGTGAATTTTGATCACATTCAGCGAAGTTAACAGGTAAAACGGGAGAAAAATAGGGAGTCTTTAGGCCGTCCTGCCTAAAAGTAGGGCGTCCCGTTTCTTCTTATTTTTTAGTAGACTATAGGGCAGACGCCCTGCTAGCTATAAGCCTGGTTGGTGTAGACATTCGAGATTAAAAAGGTGTGTTATCGAATTTAATGGGCCGGTCTGGTTCAAAATGCCCGGGCCGATTTTTTGTCCCAGTCCGCCCCTGCATGAGTCTATGATAGTGATAGAGTTTCAGAAGGCACAGGGAGCTGGAGTAGGGCTGTGGTATTGTGGCCTTGCGGTTTTGCGAATGTGTCTCTAGATTGCGAGTTACCTTTATTTAACACAGACAATTCGAGACCAGCTTCTGATGTGAGACATACTATTCTCCATGAAATCCGACTAGGTCAAAACTTAAACTCACCAATTCTTACTCAAACTATTTTAAGAGAGAGGCTGGTCTCTGCTGCCTAACAGCGATCTTTCTGCGTACACTCATAGTAATGATAGAGACACAATTTGACGTTGAAGTTGTTGCGTGTAGGGTTGGGTATAATTGGCCTGTTGGCTAAGTTGTGTGAGACGGTTGGATGCAGAGAGAATAGCCCAAGTTGGAAAAGTCTAAATTCCTTGAAAAAAAGCAAATAAAGCCAAATCCTGAACATTTAAGGAACATTTTGAAATTCCAACTGTCTGCAATTTTTTGGGTTCCAAGAAAGGGGCCCGTCTGGGGAAAAAAAAGCGAAGTGTTATCACCTTGGTCCATGAGCCCCTCCTTTCAGTGCAACTGAAATAAAGCAAGCATTGGGATCTAGTGTTGTAAGTCAAGTTACCTGGGGCCTCATCAGAACCCTGCTCACACAGACGTGACCCCCTGCCTTTCCTGAATACAAGGATGGGATTCCCAAAGAGGATTCCGAGGGATTTCATTCAGCGCATTCAAAATGAAATACTGGAGCCAAATCTTCTTGTGAAAAAGCAAATTAAACAGAGAAGACTCCACAGCATACTATAACATAACCGAATCAGAATCAGAATCAGCTTTTATTGGCCAAGTTAGTTTGCACAAACAAGGAATTTGTCTTGGTGCAGTGGCTCTCAGTGTGCTTACACATATTACACAAATATACATCAACACAAAACAATACAACAGTGTAAAACAATACAGCAGTGCAAAACAATACAATACAACAGTGCAATGGTCAACAATCCAATAAGTCTTTAAAAGTATACAAACAATAGTGCAAAGTGGAGAGTCCAGGAAGAGCAGGAATAAAGAAATACTACATGGTATGAGTATGACGGTTATACAGGAAGGGTGGAATAAATAGATGGTTGCGGGGGTAATTGTACAATGAGTTATTTTTTACAGTGCCACGGAGGGTTAGCTGTTCAGGAGAGAGACAGCAAGAGGGAAGAAACTGTTTTTGTTTCTGTAGCGCCTACCAGAGGGGAGGAGTTGGAACAAGTTGTGTCCAGGGTGAGAGGGGTCTGCAGTTATTTTTCCTGCCCGCTTATTGACTCTGAATGTGAACAGGTCTTGGATGGTGGGCAGGTTGGCACCAATGATCCTTTCTGCAGTCCTGACAGTCCGTTGAAGTCTGTTCTTGTCCAGTAAGCTGGCGAAGGAAGTACATCCTCTGCTGGGCCTTCTTGATGATGGTGTTGATGTTGATTTCCCACTTCAGGTCTCCGGAGATTGTGGATCCTAGGAACTTGAAGGATTCAACAGCCAACACAGTACTGTTGAGTATGGTGAGGGGGGGCTGTAATGGGGGGCTCCTCCTGAAGTCCACTGTCATCTCCACAGTTTTAAGCGTGTTAAGCTCCAGATTGTTGTGATCGCACCACAGGGCCAGCTGTTCAACCTCCTGTCTATATGCAGACTCATCATCATCACGGATGAGGCCGATGACTGATGTGTCGTCTTCAAATTTAAGGAGTTCAAACTCCGGGTCACCTGAGGTGCAGTCGTTGGTGTAGAGGGAGAAGAGCAGTGGGGAGAGCAAACATCCCTGAGGTGCACCAGTGCTGATTGACCGGGTGCTGGATGTTGTTTCACTCAGCTTCACTTGCTGCTTCCTGTCAACACTGAATCTGAAGAGTTTTTGTCTAAACCTAGTGGGCTAAAGACTTTGCAAAGACCACCAACAGCCCAGTTGGCACTGATAATAGCTTGCTAGCGTGGTTAACTGGTCTCTTTGGTGATATTAATTGGCAATATCGTGCTGTGAAGGCTTTTTTTTACATTTTTGCAGGGTGGTCCGTCCTGGACCGCAGAACTGCATAGTGCTTAGCCAGGATGGATGCTGAGAATGACAGGTGTGTTTATCTGTCTTTCGCATGACCATATCTCATTAAAATTAATTTGAAGATGATACCAAAACTAGTTACCTATGTTGCTTTAAACTACTCAGTCGCTCCAACACAGAGGTGCCAAGCATGAACATCCATTACCGAATCAGACTAAACCTGTCTGACCACCTGAATCCTGCTGTAGGGAATCTCTCATAGTCATAATTGCTTCATTTGATGTGTTTTTTTCCACAGTGAAGAATTACTGCCGAGACTGGCAATCAGCACAAATGTACAAATTATCTCCAGCCTCCACCTGCTCATCATCAGGACTGCTTCAGTCAGTCAGCAAAGACACTTATGTCACCAGCAGACCATCTTACTGGCCACACGAGGCAGGCATAAATCACCGCAAATGTAATCAAAACCAAGACAGGTCCTCATTCTTCGTATGAGCGCATTTGTCTGCTCAGGAGATGACATCACGTTCATTTAAAACGTGCTCCCAATAAACAGATTTATACAAGAACAAACAGGACATTTCTAAAACCTGTCATGGTGATGTCCCATATGCACACGTCTAAGGCTCTGATTGTATACCGAAAGAGGCTTTCCAGTCAGGAGTTATCATGGCAACTTTTAAGCCTTTATTTGGATAGAAGAGTGAAGTATTTAGGACAGGAAGTGAGGAGGAGTGAAGAGGTGGGGAGAGGATGGGGAAACAACAGCAGGCCGGAATAGAACCTGTGTCCCCGCGGGCATTGTAGCCCGTAAATGGGAGGCTTATTGGCTCACGCCACATTGCCCCCCGTCATGGCAACTTTAAGCGAGAGTGATGTCCGTGAGCTCACATTACAATCAATAATTATCAATAAATCAATAAATTACACTTAAGCTTCCGCTGATTGCCTCATATGCCACTTTCATCTGAGCCAATCAATGCACCCGTTTGGTCCCCATTCCGTCTTACAAACAGGGTCGGACTGGACTTCTAGAGAGAGAGATTTAATGCTTTAATATCTGCTGTGTTCTTCTATCTAACAATGCAGGGTTGCTGGTATCGCTTAAGCGAAAGGAAGTGGTCCTAAAAGTAGCAGAGGTTTGTCTGTGGGAGCTGTATTTCTTGTCAGGTCTTACATACACGGTCCCATGTGGGAAAGGTTTCTGGGAAGCATCTTCTGGGAAGCATCTCTGAGAAAGATCGGAGTCAGGAGCTGATGTATCCCAAGATAAATTCCCAAAATATCCAACCTGAACACAACTTCCTGTTTAAGAACAGAGTGGGAGAGAGTGGAGGACTCTTTGGCCAGAGACGGCGGCCATTCAGATGCCTGGAGGGGAACCAGTCGCCCACAAAACTCCTGGTGACCCTGCTGAGATGTACGTGTTGTAATCAACTTGTTTTTAGTTCGGCGGGAGAGGTGAGTGAGTGTGTGTGTGTGTGTGTGTGTGTGTGTGTGTGTGTGTGTGTGTGTGTGTGTGCCTTTCCCTCAAACACATGACATCACCGTCTGAAACCTCCTGGCCTGTCTCAGCTCCTAGTTCCTTCCTCTCTCGGCTCAAGTGCCCCCTTATCAAACACATTGCCCTGGCAACACTCGGAAAAGCTGGAAAAACGATATTCCGTGGCTTTGAGAATCAGTCACTTACACCCCAGTTGTTCGCTTCTGTCAAAGCTCCCCCTCGACCTTGAGCCAGGTCACACAAACACATACACACACACACACACACACACACACGTAGACACACACGTTGACACACACACACTCTAAGAGAAACAGTGTCAGGGCTGCTTTCCTGAAAAAAAAATTGGGGGGACTGAACTACATCTGGATTTCATTTTGAATTAGCATCTGGGCTTCTAGACTGAGCTCATGCACTGTGTTGTGTGTGTGTGTGTGTGTGTGTGTGTGTGTGTGTGTGTGTGTGTGTGTGTGTGTGTGTGTGTGTGTGTGTGTGTGTGTGTGTGTGTGCGCGCACATGCACACACACACACATGCACATGTAAACATACAGGCACACACAAAGACTCACACACACACACACGCACACACACATCTTGTCCCCATGTCCATGGCTGTGTTGTTATGTGCTGTTTGTATTGGCTCATGAGTAATCTCTGACTGAAGCAGACTCCAGCTCCAGCAGATGACCCCAGGTCACCCCATCCCCTCCGCACTCTATAATTCATAAGTCCATTTCCCAAGTGGACAAATCCCACCTTCCCCTCCATCCCTCTACCCCGCAGCACCCACACAGGCCTCTAGGGGGATCTCTGGTGTCAACATGACCAAACCCAGAACTAGCCACAGACCAACAGATACACACATGCACACATAAATACTCACCTGCACACACAAACACACAAACACACACACACACACCTCCTATCTTATCCATAAGGGGGGCATGCCGTGATGCTCCCCTGAAACAATGTCTTCAGCCTTCAAGAATTACATTGAAAGACATCACAACACAATCCCTTCCAGTTAACACATCACAACACAATCCCTTCCAGTTAACACATCACAACACAAATCATGTCAGTTAACACATCACAACACAATCCCTTCCAGTTAACACATCACAACACAATCCTTTCCAGTTAACACATCACAACACAATCCCTTCCAGTTAACACATCACAACACAATCCCTTCCAGTTAACACATCACAACACAATCCCTTCCAGTTAACACATCACAACACAAATCATGTCAGTTAACACATCACAACACAATCCTTTCCAGTTAACACATCACAACACAAATCATGTCAGTTAACACATCACAACACAATCCATTCCAGTTAACACATCACAACACAATCCATTCCAGTTAACACGTCACAACACAAATCCTGTCAGTTAACTCGTCCACGTGCGGCTTTGGCTTTGGAAAGCAAAAGAACGAGTGTGTGTGTTTCTACAACTGGTGTTCATGCGGCTCTGTGTAGCCTTAAACAGGAGGAGGAAAAGAACATGTGTGTGTGTGTGTGTGTGTGTGTGTGTGTGTGTGTGTGTGTGTGTGTGTGTGTGTGTGTGTGTGTGTGTGTGTGTGTGTGTGTGTGTGTGTGTGTGTGTGTGTGTGTGTGTGGAAGGAAGGGGGCCAGAGGAGAATGTGCATGTTAACTATCTGTCGATCAAGGAGGTTTTGGCAGGAGCCCCTCACAGAAAAACTAAACTAAACTAAAACACGCAAAAGAAAACCTCCGCAAACCACCCCTAGAGGAGAGATACGGACTGGGAAAGCCATCAGGACTAAGAGTCAATCTCCAGCCTCTCCATTACCGACACACACACAAACACACACATCTCCAATACCTACACACACACACACACACAAAAACACACATGTGTGCGTGTAGGTAATGGAGATGATGGCGGGAGATTGTGTTTGCACACATGCAGACGTACACACTCATGTGTGGAATCAGTCACACAGACCAAGAGGGGAAGAACATGCAGGAGAGCTATGAAAAGCACCCAAACAGGAGACATGCAAGCAGAGAGGCAACAACCGAGACTAAACAGCAATGTGCTTTCATCTCCTCCCACCCCATCTTGACACTGACACTTAAACCCCCCCGGGCGCGCACACACACACACACACACACACACACACATACACACACACATGTGTACAATCAGACATACACATACATATGCATATAATTGCACACACACACACACACACACACACACACACACACACACACACACACACACACACACACACACACACACACACACACACACACACACACACACACACACACACACACACACACAGGGTTGGGAAGGGCTACTTTTGAAATGTAGTAGGTTACAGATAACTAATTACCCTGTTAAAAATGAATAAGTACTGTACACATTTTAATTAGTT
>NC_137925.1:13383026-13403026 GCF_963457725.1 Sprattus sprattus
AACAGTGTGGGTGGATGTGGACGCGTGTGTGTGTGTGTGTGTGTGTGTGTGTGTGTGTGTGTGTGTGTGTGTGTGTGCCCTTTGTGTATGTGTGTGCCCTTTGTGTATGTGTGTGTGCCCTTTGTGTATGTGTGTGTGCCCTTTGTTCGTGTGTAAGCACTGTGATTTTTTTTGTATGACTGTGTGTGTGTGGCCGTGTCTATGACTTTGTGTGGTGTGTGTGTGTGTGTGTGTGTGTGTGTGTGTGTGTGTGTGTGTGTGTGTGTGTGTGTGTGTGTGTGTGTGTGTGTGTGTGTGTGTGTGTGTGTGTTGCGTGTGTGTGTGTGTGTGTGTATGAGTGAATGACAGACAGATGGAGATAGAGGGTGTGTGTCTATGATAATGTGTGACTGTGTGTGTGTGTCTATATATGTGAGTGTGTGTGTTACTTCAAATGCTTCACTGATGTGTTTGCATGTGTCTAAAGGGCTCTTGAATCTGTGGAACAGCTCTAGGGCTGGAGCAGGAGAAATCCTCAGAAGGCAGTTAGACAGATGCTTGTGCGTCCTATCAGACTTCCCCTCCGAGACGCTCTCTCTCTCCTCTTCCTCAGAGAAAATGTGTGTGTGTGTGTGTGTGTGTGTGTGTAAGTGCATGTGTGGAAGTGTGTGTGTGTGTGTGTGGACGTGTGTGTGTGTGTGTGTGTATGTGTGTGTGTGTGAGTGAGTACATGTTTGGACATGTGTTGTGAAAATGAGTGCTGCTTTGTTTCTGCACAAACAGCCACAAGTTAGGCCAATAAATAAAAACAAAAACAAAAACCCTTTGGTGTCTCAGGTTACAAATAAGAGGCAAGAGACTTATCTGTATTTTTAACAATTCCATCGACATTTGTTTTTAAAACAGATCACCTGCAATGCCAAAGCAATAAGCCTTTACTTACAGTAGTCTGTCCTTCAGGAAAGGGAGACCCTCGGCTGGTGGTTTGTGGGGGGCAGGGATGAAATGTCACTACATTCATCATACATCTAGAATGAGTCCAATAAAAAATATTTCTTGTGTTTGTGTGTGTGCGTGTGTGTGTTATATATATATATATATTATATATCTATATATATATATATATATAGTGTGATATATATAATTCATTGATGCAATTAAATAAATTGATTATGAAAAAATGTAAAAATATATTTAAATTAATTTTTTTGTCAATGTCATGAGGCATGGCACATTGTTACGTACAGTACAACGTTAGATGCAAGTTCCCTCTCTTTAGCGCATTCAGCTAGCTATCTTTCTGTTATACAACGAGCAGATATGGACATTTAGATAGCTATATATGGCTGTTTTAGAATAAGCATTTATGGATAATTGGTGATTTCAGTGATTTCTAAAATGTCCAATTTGAAATAAAGCTTCAACAACAGTTTAATAACAGCCATCTGAGCTCACCAGGTAGAAGGGAATGAAATGATGAGCACCATTGAAGCCCAACTCTTCAGAGGCCTGTCTAAACCTCGCTTTACAAAACAAAGGCTGCTGTTGCATTTTCTTATATTCAAACAGTATGATGTTGACATGAAATGTCATTTCTGCCCATAAAAACCAAAATTAAAATATTTTCTCCGTTATAAACTGATTATAAAGAGCTGATGCCTAGCCTATGGCGATGTCAATGCAGCCTGCCCTGCCAGTGTGCAAAACAGTGTGGTATAATGGATGGGGAAAATGGTGCATTTAGCTGCCGGATTAAAGCATGTGGGCTGGCTTCTCTTTTCAGTTCATTATGGTTATGGTCAGTTCAGCTGCAGCTCGTTGGTCTTTGGGTAGTTAATCCAGTTCTGCCAGAGTTTTAAAAACTCAGCCTAAGTGTAGCTCCGACCACCAGCTAATTGAGTCTAATTGTTGGATGACCACTATGGCCAGTCTGAACAGGCTGTGTTGTAGTGTGAGTCACAGAGTTCCAAGAACCAGTTAGCACATGGTTTCACTCCTGGATTTAAACCTTGATATGTAAAAATCTCTCTGTCTCTCTGTCTCTCTCTCAAATTTAATTTCACTTCATTTCACAGGCACAAACCAGACCAGCCAATCACAGACAGGCACAGACTAGACCAGCCAATCACAGACAGGCACAGACCAGTCACCAACAGACAGGCACAGACCAGACCAGCCAATCACAGACAGGCACATACCAGTCACCAACAGACAGGCACATACTGTACCAGACCAGTCACTCACAGACAGGCACAGACCAGACCAACCAATCACAGACAGGCACAGACCAGACCATCCACACAGACAGGAACACCATGGCAAGCAGAGGCCTTTTTCCTCTAGATAACCATTTTCCTCTTCCCCACCTGCTCCTCTCCCTCTGTAACTCTCCCTCACTCCACGTCTTCTCTTTCTCTCCCTCCCTCATTCTTTCTAACTTTCTGTCTTTCACTCTCTCCCTCCCTCTCAGTCTTTCCTATTTTTGTTTTTCTGTCTCTCACTGTATCTTTCTCTTCTCACTGTCGGCGTGTTCAGCTCGCATGAGTTGATCAAATCCTTGTGTGTGTGTGAAAGGCTTCATTTACACCCGCTTTGTTTTTAGACGCTGCAGGCTGTGCCTGTGTAGAAACAAAAGGGAGCGTGGGGTCCTGAGACAGAGAGAAAGAGAGAGAGAGAGCGAGAGAGAGAGAGAGAGAGGCAGCTTTTGTAGTCTGTCTGAGAGAGGCGGGGGAGACAGCTTTCACATCAACCAGTGGAGTCCCACTGATAAGCAGCCCAGGAGCTTCAGAGCACAGGACACCTCTTTCTCTCTCTCTCGCTCTCTGTCGCTCTCTCTTCCTCTCCCCCTGTCTCTCTATTTCTCTTTATCTCCCCCCCTCTCTCTCTCTCTCCCTCTCCCCCCCTTTCTCTCACATTGTCTCTTCCTCTCTCTCAATTTTTTCTTCCACATTTTGTCTCATTCCCATCTTCCTTTTGCTCTCTTTTTCATCTCTCTCTCACTCTCTCTTTTTGTCTGCCAGTATCAGATCCTGGGTGGTTGTCTCCCTCACACACACATACACACACACACACACACACACACACACACACACACACAGCTAGAGCGGTTGTGTGATCTCAAGTGTGTGTGGTTAGGCTCTACAGTGTGCTTAGAGCTACACCAGGCAGAGAGATAGCTTGTCTTCTGTCAGAACACAAATTAACAATGCTCTGTGCTCACAAGGCTCCTCCTGAGAGATGGGTGTACACACACACACACACACACACACACACACACACACACACACACACACACGCACACACACACGCACACACGCACACACGCACACAAACACACTGATGTCACATACATACAGACACAAACACACAAAAACCTTCACTTTTTCTCTCTCTCACACACCCTGTTGAACCATGATGTGTGTATGAATGTGTGTATATGGGTTCTGTTATGTGTATGTGTATGAATGTGTGTGTTATCTGCTGTGGTCTGTGTGTGTGTGTGTGTGTGTGTGTGTGTGTGTGTGTGTGTGTGTGTGTGTGTGTGTGTGTGTGTGTGCGCGTGTGTGTGTGTGTGTGTGTTTGTGTGATCTCCTTTGTCTGGTGATGTGTGTATGTGTGTGTAATTGTGTGTCCATCATGCCGAAACCCTCTATCCCTACTCCAGTCTCCTCCCCACAGGTGAAACACCTCTGGGAAGAGAGCAACCCCACGGGGTCAGACAGGTCCTCCGTGGGCCTGATCCTCCTGCTGCCTTTATGGGGACAGACAGGTGTGTGTGTGCGTGTCTATGCACTGTACACTGTAAAGTGCTAGAGCTGCAGTCTTGTCTTTGTGTGCGTGTGTTTGTGTTGAATTGTTAAATACAGAGCAGAGTTGCAGTTCTAGTAGTAAATTATAGACTGAAACTTAACCAGATTATCATCAAAGCAATGGCACTGCAAGACAAGATGAATCCTATGAGTCGTTTATTTTTCAAGTGTACTTACCCTGCTTGAGGTTTCTGTCGTTTAGCGTCACTTTATATCAAATAATACCATGAAAGGTTCTGGACACTGCTGTTCCCAGTAGATGTGTTGTGTGTGGTTGTTTCTGGTGTATATGTGTGTGCGTGTGCGTGTGTGTGTGTGTGTGTGGGTGTATGCGCGTGCGCGTGTGCGTGTGTGTGTGTATGTGTATGCATGTGTGTGTGTTTGTGCGTGTGTGCGTGTGTGTGTGTGTGTATGTGTGCGCGTGCGTGCGTGTGTATGTGCGTGTTTGTGTGTGCATGTGTGTGTGTGTTAGGATGAGATGTGCGCTATCCTGCTCCATCCCTAGCTGTGAAGGTAAGTGCGAGAGCCCCTTTCATCAGGCAGCCTCTGCCCTGCCATTGATCCTCTCCGACTGGACTCTGCAGGAGTCTATTATCAGCCAGATTACTTTCAAAGCCCCTCATTTTGTCCCCTGGCTTTTAAAGAGCCACTACACAAAGGCCTTGCATCCATCATGGATTTATACTCCTTCATACTGTATGTATCTCTTTAACCCTATGTAGTTCTCTCTCTCTCTCTCTGTCTCTCTCTCTCTTTCTCTCTGTCTTACTCTTCATCTCTTCCTTCCATCTGAGGGTTCATGGTCGTTTATCATCTACTTTCTATGGTGTACTCATTTTTTTCTCATTTGGAACCTCTCTCCAGTCTCCCCATCTATTACTTTTCCTCCTTTGTCTTTCCTTACCTCTCATCCGCCTACTCTCTCCATCTCCTCTCCAGTAAAAAAGGTGTTGGGTCAGCCTGACTGACTTGACATTCTTCACGGTGCCATTTATTTGCTGTTCTTACCCTCTTTCCCCCGTCACATCCACACTCACACACACACACACACACACACACACACACACACACACACACACACACACGAACACACACAAACACACAAACACACACACACACACACACTCACACACACACACACACACACACACACACACACACACACACACACACACACACACACACACACACACACACACACTCCCTCTCTCTCTCTAAAAGAGCATGTTTGTGAAAGAGCCTTAGGGCTGCATCGGTGTCCCACACTACGTACGACTCTAGTGCCCATAAGGTTTGACTCTAGCCCGAGGTCATCTCCTCATCTTTCTCTTTTCCACCCGTTTCCTGTCTCCTCTTCACTCTTTGTCTTGCTAGAGAAGCCCCAAATAAATCTTAAAAAGAGCGCATTGGAAGCAGAGGAATAAAGTTACATAAAGACTGAAGGACAGTCCTTTGGCCATGAGCACATCATGCTCACGTGATGCACATTTGGTTAATGATCACACCACCCCCATGCAAAACCAGCCCGTCACACTCCTCATTATGGCCGAGAATGACAAGGGAGGGAGGACAGTGGGAGGGAGGGAGGGAGAAAAAGAGGGAGAATGGATAGAGAGAATGAAAGCAAAATAATGACAGAGGAGAGGAGGTGAACAACTAGGGAGAAAGAAAAAGAGAAAAACAGAAGGAAAATTAGAAGGGCACTCAAGGCCAAAGTACCCCACCTCACAATGTTCCAATGTACCCCACCTCACAATGTTCCAATGTACCCCACCTCACAATGTTCCAATGTAACCCACCTCACAATGTTCCAATGTACCCCACCTCACAATGTTCCAATGTACCCCACCTCACAATGTTCGAAAGTACCCCACATCACAATGCTAAAGAACATCCTGGATCCGACCCTTGATCCCGATTCACTCCAAATTTAAAGGGGGCTCTTGTTGTGTGTGTGTGTGTGTGTGTGTGTGTGTTTGTCTGTGTGTGTGTGTCTGTGTCTGTGTCTGTGTGTGTGGTGTGCGTGTGTGTGTGTCTGTCTGTGGTCTGTGTGTGTGGTCTGCGTGTGTGTGTATGTTTCACTGATGAGTGACGAGGGAGGGTTCCTTCTCTGCCCCAGCTCCGCCCCTCCTCCAAGTCTCATGTAAATGGGCCTGGTAGTTATTGCCTAATCCTGCCGACAGACAAACAGACAGACAGACAAACGGAAGCGAACACATATCCTCCTTTGCGGAGGTAATGAGGAAAGGAATGATAGGAGGTGTAGTTCGGGGAAGGGGGGAATGTAGAGAAAGAAGGAAGAGAGAAAGAGAAGAAAGGAGAGTGTGAAGCGCGACCCCCCCCCCCTCGGGCAGAGTAGTCATAATCCCTCTCTCCCTCCCTCCGTCCCTCCACCAGTCTGTCCTTTATCATCTTTTAGACATGTATGCTTTGCTTTTGTCAGCAAAGGATATTTTAATTTGACAGGGAAGGAGAGAGGGAGACAGAGAAAGAAAGAGAGAAAGAGCGATAGAGAGAGAGAGGTGGAGGTAGCTGAAGGGAGGTGGAGTCTCTGGGGTGGTTTTACCCCCAGAGCCCCTGGCCCTGAAGGCAAGGGGGGCAGATTTTGTGGGTCAGAGGGTAGAGATGAAAGGAGGAGATCTCTGTGCCCTCAGAGCAAATACACACACACACACACACACACACACACACACACACACACACACACACACACACACACACACACACACACATACACACACTCACACCCACACACACACACACCCACACACACACACACACACACACACACACACACACACACACACACATACACACACTCACACCTGCACATGCACACTCACGCACGCACACACCCACACACCCACACACCCACACAAACCGCGGATCGGGCGGGTGACGTGACAAAAAATTATATTTTTATTAAATTCGGGCGGGTGGCGGTTTACCCAACGAAATTCAAAATATATACACATTGTTAAATGACGTTACCTACATCCAAGCACATTTTCAAATAATCAAATTTTCATCAGGCAGTAAATTGGCCTTGTTCCGTGTATGCATACAAAGCAAACAAAGGAAGCTGAAGCAAAAAAGTTTAAATTAAGTGACGATCCCTATCATGTCGCGTCTCTTTGCAACGCCGCAAACCTGCAAGCTATGAGTCAGCTGTCAGTATTGGAAGAAGCCTTAACGTGTCGTAGATGAAACTGCCTGGGTTATTTTGTTTCGTTAGGCTATTAGTTATATTTTAAAACAGCCAGTCATTGTAGCCTACCACTCGTGGAATAAGGAATTTCAAAGAGATGATGGAGTGATTTGACTCAGAAGTGACATTGGGCATTGGCAGCGCGAGATGAACAAGTTAAACTTCTAGCTCAGTAACATCACCAGCTAAGAAAGAAGGTAAGAAAAATAGTCGGAAAACTTTGATTTGCAAGGCAAGCAGGCAAGTGTTGGGGTTGTTACAGTATAAAGCCTACAATGCGGTGAAATTTCGGAATTAATAGACTCTGCGTTTCCTTCTAAACTAAAAACAGTAGGCTATATTACCATATTAAAATGGTGTACCAAATTGCGTTTTATTACAATGATAAAAAAGTGTAGGCCTACTAGCCTATGGTAAGGTCAGGTTTGCCGATGTGCTTGGCTATTTTAAAGTTTCTCCCTGTGCATCGATCGGAGACAGACGTCACTTCACTGATAATATTCTGGGGATAGGCTACAACATAGCCAATAGGCTTTCATACTAGGGGCTTTATCCTTTAAATATCTTTGCGGCATTGG
The DNA here is from genome assembly GCF_963457725.1 of Sprattus sprattus. Classification (NCBI taxonomy): domain Eukaryota; kingdom Metazoa; phylum Chordata; class Actinopteri; order Clupeiformes; family Clupeidae; genus Sprattus; species Sprattus sprattus. The sequence continues at coordinate 13,390,601 of NC_137925.1, forward strand.
ATCAGTCTCCTTTCAAGAACAGGCAAGAACTTTCTAGCCTCGCGTCACAGCGCCTATACCTAAAATCAACAGGCGGATGGCGGGCGGGTGCGGTTTTGAAAATTGGTCAAAAAAATTGGTGCAGATGGATAGCGGACGGATCATGCATTTTGTGATGCGGTTGCGGATGAAATAATAGCCCATCCGCGCATCTCTAATGCACATGCACGCTCACACACACACCCACGCACTCACACACACACTCACACATACACACTCCAACATACACACTCACACGCACTCATGCTCTCACACACACAGACATACATGCACTAACACACATGCACTAACACACATGCATGCTCACACACACAAAGATACACATGCATACACACATGCACGCTCACACACACAAAGACACACACCCATACACACACACACACACACACACACACAGACACACACCGCTCCTCCCGTCTTTTCTTTAATTTATCACTCAGTCCATCTCCCAGTCATTTCATCCATCCTCCTGTCATCTCTTTCTCTCATTTTCTTTTTTATATCTTGCATTTTTCCTTTTTTTTAACGTGACTTATCCTTGCCACTCTTTAATCTATCTGCTCGTTCATTCATCTCAGACTCTCTCATGGCTCCATATCTCCTCCTCCATCCCCCAGACTCTTTCTCCTCCTGTTTTTTCTTCTCTTTAGATTTCTCTCCGTCCATTTATGGATGAATGTTTTTCTCCTAAACGTCACATCAGAGGCTTCCCACTGCCGATGCTGAACTGATGCGCAGATTCTGTCCTTTGTAATGTGCGCCTGTCGCCACGGTGATTAATTAATGAGGGTGGTGACTAACCTGTTATTGCTGGGCGGTGGAATGACAACCTAATTTATCCACGTCTACCCCTGCCTGAAGACGACCTCCCCCCCCCCCCCCCCCATCCCAACACCCGCTACCTTTTTATTTTTCTAATCGATCCTCACACAGTCTGTTTTGCAACTCAGCAGGTCCGTGCTGCTGCTCGATTTAAAGCCTTCATCGGCACGGGCCAATTGATCCCACAACGAGGTTATCCTCCCCGGACGATTATCGATCACAGGGGACAGATCAATTCATCACGATGGAATTCCAATGGCGGCTGGTGACACTGGGGGCACTGGCCCCTCCCATCTTACCTTGATGCCATGGCGACTAATCATGTGACCTCGGAGGCGGTGACAGGGTCCGCTGAAAGCGATTGGGTAAGGATGCACCATAAGGGTGGGATTCCATTACAGCAGGAAGTGAGTATTAACCGCAGCTGATAAAAAAACACAGTTTGATCTGCCTCCCTGGCCTCTAGGTGTTTATGTTACTAGACGGGTTGTCAAAACATGTGGTCAAGTTCAATATATAAATATTTCTTTTTTTCTTTAGTTTGCTTATTGTTTCAAGCACAAAAACACAAGATAATGATGTGTGGTATATGTCTAGGTCACAACTGGGCAAAATGATTCAGGAAACTAAGAATTTATACCATGCATTGTTATATGAAACAGCACACAGAACACCCCACCCACCCACCCACCCATACATATAGTGTACATGACATATACTATGTCTGAGGACATTTGTCATATAAAGAAAAGAAAAAAAAACTATTCAAATAGTAATAACAATAATTATAATCAAAACAAAAACAAACTTACAAACAAAAACAAAACACAAAAAAACACACACAAAGCCTGCAATTTACAGAGAAATATAACTACAGTGGTTTGTCTGTAAACAGTGTGTACCCAGTTGTAGTCTGTCACAGAGGGATGGTTCACATTGTCTATGTAATTAGAAAGACATCCCCATGTTCTATAGAACCTGCGAGTAGAGCCCTTGATGGTGTGTCTTATTTTTTCTATCTTCATAAATGAAAGAATCTCTTTAATCAGGGAACTGAATGAGGGGGCATTTGAAGACTTCCACCTCAGCAAAATTAGACGTCTTGCCACAAGTGTGATAAAAGCAACGAAGTCAGACTTATATGAAGAGAAGGGTACTGTAGGAGGGAGAACACCAAACAAAGCAGAAAAAGGGAGAGGGAGAAATTGTCACTTCCAAGACATCTGATATCCGGATATCAAAGACCTTGGACCAGTATTCCTGTAGATTTGGACAAGACCAGAGTGTATGTGCCAAAGATGCAGGTGATGAGTGACACCGTTCACATGTTGGATCAACATCTGGGAAAATCTGGCTTAATTTGACCCTAGTCCTATGAATACGGTGGACAATCTTGCACTGAATCAGGCCATGTTTAGCGCATATTGATGAGGAATGGCAGGTGGTGCGTTAGGAAAAATTGGGATATAAGGATCTAGCACAGCCATGTATCTGTAGGTATCTAAAGAACTGCTGTTTGGGCAATGAGTATTTCTCAGACAGTTGTTGGAATGATGCAAATAAGCCATCAACATACAAGTCATCATTAATTGTCCTGATACCCAATATAGACCAAATTGACCATGCTCCATCAATCAAGTAGGGTGGAAAAACAGGGTTTGTAGTAAGAGGAGACAGAGTAGAAAGAGCTTTTAGGTTGAAATGTTTTCTTAACTGGTTCCATATTCTCAATGATGTTTTAACGCATACATTTTTAGTATATGGGGACAGAGGGAATCCGAGGGGTGAGTATATTAAGGCCTTCAAAGGGTTTACAAGACAAGGCTTCCATCTGCAACCAAGAAGGGGGGGGTGTCTGAATGCAGCCAGTAATGTAAAGCTCTAATATTGGCTGCCCAATAATAATATTGAAAATGTAGTAATGCCATGCCCCCAAGTTTTTTGGGCCTTTGGAGAAATGATTTGCGAATTCTAGGTGGCTTTCTATTCCAGATGAACTCTCTAACCAGACTATCAATCTTGCAAGAAAATGTTTGTGGAAGGAAAAATTCGGATAATAAATAAATACTTCAACAATATTATATCACATCACATTACAATCTGGCACTTTCAGTAAGCTGCGATGTAAAATGGAGATGAGCAACTCTTTAAAAAGACCAGCGACTACATGTTCAGTTCAACAAAAGACCAACGCTTATTGCAATATGTAAATATACATCACTTGTATTTACTGACATGTACACATTAAAGACTCGCAAATATATTTAAAGACTGACACATATTTTTAAAGACTGGCAAAAGGACAGGAAAAAAACTGACCTCCAGTCTGGGTTGACTTAATAAATGACTCACTGTAATAAAAAATAAACAAAAAAATCCCTAACCCTATCCCCACCCCAATGGATAAAAAAGACATGAAGCTGAGTGTCATGAATGGCGTTGGCATAATCACCACCTCTTTCTCTCTCTCTCGGACACACACAGTCACACACACACACACACACACACACACACACACACACACACACACACAAACACACACATACACACACACACACACACACACACACACACACACACACACACACACTCTGCATACTCAGAAACACACACACACACGGTCTTCTAAGAATCCCTCTCCCTTGAGGCCTGAGGTTATTTTCTGAGCACAAGTGGCCATGATCCGTGAGATTTTCAAGACGCAAGGAAGCACGGATGGTGATGGATCTGAGAAGGATGGTTGGTGTCTTATTCGTCTGAGCTGAAGCCTCGGAAAGAGAGATCGTTGTAGAGAGGAGTGGTCAGAATTGAACAGGATTGTGTGTGTGTGTGTGTATGTGTGTGTGTGTGTGTGTGTGTGTGTGTGTGTGTGTGTGTGTATGTGTATGTGTGTGTGTGTGTGTGTGTGTGTATGTGTGTGTGTGTGTGTGTGTGTGTGTGTGTGTGTGTGTGTGTGTCTGTGTGTGTTTGTGTGTGTTTGTGCGCGTGTGTGTGTGTGTGTGCAGATGGTCTTGGGCGACATTGATTCCTGCCCTCAGATGGATGAAATGGAGTGGGGGACACTGGAGGAGGTGGGAGAGCTGAGGCAGAGGAGGAGAAGGGGTGGGGGGGGGGGGGGGGGGGGGTGGGGGGGGTGGGGAGGGGGGCAGGAATCCGTGGCCAAGCTCCCCGATTGCCTCGTCCTACGGTTGACCTTGGCAGGAGGAAAATAATAACGTTATCGTCACGCCTCTCCCTGGCTCCTCTCATTGGCACAGCTGCCCCTAACTGCCCCCCACATCTCCCCCCTGCAACTAAGCTCTTCTGCCCCCCTGTGGGTAGCAGATTTCAAATTAGCAGAGCAGAGGACTTATGGCTCATTCCTTTGGGCCCTTCCCTCCTTGTTGTCTTTATGTTGTGAGGTGTGTGTGGGTTGTTTTTGTTTATGTAAACAGTATGTGTGTGTATATGTGCACACATTTTTGTTTAGAAGCATGTGTGTGTGTTAAGAAGAATGTGGATGCATTTTTTTCTTTGTTTGCACAAGATAAAGGTGAGGGGGATAGAGGAGGGGGGAGGAGGAAGGTGAGGAGGAGGAGAAGAAAGGGGAGAGAGAGGGAAAGGGGGTGAGAGAGGGGGAGAGAGAGGGAAAGGGGGTGAGAGAGGGGGAGAGAGAGGGAAAGTGGGTGAGAGAGGGGGAGGGAGAGATAGGAGGAAAGAGAGATGGAGAGAGAAAGGAAAAATGAAGGTGAGAGAAAGACGGAGACTCTCTCGGTGTATGAAGTGTATGAAGACAGTAGGAAACAGCAGTGTTTAGAGAGAGAGAGAGAGAAAGAGAGAGAGAGGGAGAGAGGGAGAAAAAGAGAAAGAGGGAAAAGGAGAGAGAGGGAGAAAACGAGAGAGAGAGAGAGAGAGAGAGAGAGAGGCGAGCAGTAGCACAAATCGGCACAGCAAAGCCCTGCGGAGAGCTGTCCTATCAGGCGTGAGTGTGGATTGGATGGATCAGGTCAGCTTCACAGTGCTCCACTCCGCTCCTTAAACCACACAGAGCTCTTACTTTGTCTCGCACAGATGCAAACCTCATCTCCAGCCAAGCGATACCACTCCTCTTTCCCCTCTCTCTCTCACTGCCTCTCTCTCCCTTCCTCTCTCATACTCTCCCACTCTCTCTCCCTTTCTCTGATTCTCTCTCTCTCTCCCTGTCCATATCTCCCTCTCTTTACTTTGTAGAGTTTGTTTTTATTTATTTATTTGTCATATGAAGAATAGAAGCAGAAACGGTGCAGAAGGGAAAATACAAAAAGAGAAAATAAACAGATGAACAGAGATGGAGAGATAAAAAAATAAATAAGAAAACAGATGAATGAGAAAAAGAGATAATGATTGACAGAGAAAAGCAAATTTCAACTCACGTCACTTTGAGGTTTGAGTTTCAGTTTGAGCACGGCTAGGTTTGTGGCGAAGGATTTGAGACAAGCTCCAGATTTGCTCTCTTTAATAAAAAGGAGTTATCCATCCATCGATCCATCGCATCGATCAGTGGAAAGAGGTTACAGTCTCTGGAGAGAGTAACTTAGTAGACTATAGCCTGCTGTGTGAGTGTGTTTGTCTGTTAGTCTGTCTGTATGTGAGTGTGTGTGTGTATGTCTATCTGTGTGTGAGTGTGTGTATGTCTCTGTGAGTGTGTGTGTTTATGTCTCTGTGAGTGTGTGTGTGTGTGTCTGTCTGTGTGTGTGTGTGTCTGTCTGTGTGTGGGTGTATGTGTGTGTCTCTATGAGTGTGTGTGTGTGTATGTCTGTCTGCGTGCGTGTGCATGTATGTCTCTAAGTGTCTGTGTCTCTCTGTGTGTGTCAAAGATAAATAACAAAACAGATGAATGAGAGAGAGAGAGATAGTGATTGACAGTGAATTCAATAGTTGAAAAGCACATTTCAACACTCACGTCACTTTGAGGTTTGAGTTTTAGCTTGAGCAAATGCTAGGTATGTGGCAAAGCTCCAGATTTGCGCTCTTTAATAAAAAGGACTCATCCATCCATCGATCCATCACATCGATCAGTGGAAAGACGTAAGAGTCTCAGGAGAGATTAACTTAGTAGACTGTAGCCTGCTGCTTGTGTGTGATTGTGTGTGTGTGTGTGTGTGTGTGTGTGTGTGGGTGTGGGTGTGGGTGTGGGTGTGTGTGTCTGTCTGTGTGTGAGTGTGTGTAAGTCTATGTGAGTGTGTGTGTGTGTGTGTGTGTGTGTGTGTGTGTGTGTGTGTGTGTGTGTGTGTGTGTGTGTGTGTGTGCATGTGTGTGTATGTCTGTGTGTGTGTGTGTGTGTATGTCTGTGTGTGGGTGTGGGTGTGCGTGTATGTCTCTATGAGTGTGTGTGTCTGCGTGTCCATGTGTATATGTCTGTGTGTGTGTGTGCGTGGATGTCTCTATGTGTCTGTCTCTGTGTGTGTGTGTGTGTGTGTCAGTTTGTGTTTTGAGAGCAAGAGATGCCTGATTGCTTAAGCTATAATGTTTATCCCAGCTATAAGGCCAACAGGACTGCACAGCTGGAGAGAGGTGGTGTGTGTGTGTGTGTGTGTGTGTGTGTGTGTGTGTGTGTGTGTGTGTGTGTCTACCTTTTCATTCTCCATTACTGCTGAATGCCTGACAGACGTTATCGCTCATGAGTTGCATTGCACTGAGAGAGAGTGGGAGTGTGTGTACATATGAATGTTATCAGTTCTGTGTGTGAGAGGGTTGACGTTATTGAAATGCAAATTAAAATGTGAAAATAATGAGGAGGTGGCCCACCTCAGCAGATTTGTGATCTAGTGTGTGTGTGTGTGTGTGTGTGTGTGTGTGTGTGTGTGTGTGTGTGTGTGTGTGTGTTGTAGAGCTCTAGGCTACGATAGCAGAGGGACGTAGTAGACAAAGCGCATTGAGCAGAAACGCCGAGCGTAGACCTCAGTGGTGTAAATTAATGGAATACAGGTTCTCTCACACACAGTGTGTATGTGTGTGTGTTAGAAAGAGAGAACATGGTAGAGTGATTTGCCGTATGCATTGTAAGGTGTTAGTGCAATATAGCGTAATTATGTGTGCTGTTTTGTGTGTGAATTTTGTTGCTGTAATTGTGTGACAAACACACATTCACTCACACGGTCACACTTACGAGTGAAAACACATGAAAACGTGGTGTATGTATGTTCTAATGTAAATATTGCCATATATATAAAAAGGCAAAGGTGTGTATTTTTTTTAAGCTCTGATTGTGTCTGTAACTTCAACATCATTTTGTCTAGTTATTTCACTAGTTCAATGGTGTGGATGATGAATGATGTTTGGCTTGGTTACTGACCATGGTCCTGAAATGCCAGTCAGAGTTCTTGGATGCTGTCTGTGAGCACCCTGAGGTAAAGGGGTTGTGTAAGCTGAAAGCCACTGGTGAATAAGGGGGAGAATTGATGCTGAGCTACACTGGACCATGTGCAAATAGCAAATAGCAGGAGAGTTAACATGTGTGTGTGTGAGTGTGTGTGTGTGTGTGTGTGTGTGTGTGTGTGCGTATGCGTTTGTATTTGCATACGAGCATCTGTGTGAGCCTGTGTGTGTGTGTGTGTGTGTGTGTGTGTGTGTGTGTGTGTGTGTGTGTGTGTGTGTGTGTGTGTATTGTGTAGGTGTTTGCATATGACCACTGCATGGAATAATTGATGGTATAGGGCAGGGGTGCAACGGATCAAAAAACTCACGGTTCGGATCGTTCCTCGGATCAGAGTCACGGATCGGATCATTTTTCGGATCAGCAAAAAAAAAAAAAAAAAAAAAAATAGACAAGACAAATAAACATGTGGAGGAAGGGGCTGCTTAAATGCCGCGGTGATGAGCGGTTGTTGAGCCGCTTTCGGTTTCACTCCTGTCAGTGAAACACCGGGGTGATGTCGCTGTAAATGCGTGGCCATGCTCGATGTGTTTCCACTGTTGTATGGCTTTCTTGTGCCACAGTGCCTACACACCGTCACGGTTTTATCCACCAACCTCTTTCCTTCTGCATTCAATTTGACAGGGAAGCCAAAATGCTCCCAAACAGGGGATTTAAATGTGGGGCGTTCAAGTTCTTCTGTTCCTCCGCTCGCCATGACCACGCTGTGTTGCAGGTTTTTCTTTATGTTAGCAATCGCTATGTCAGCTACGTATTAGGTCTGTGTGGTAACGTAGGCGACAGGTTTGTGTGGCAGCGCGAGTATATGGAAACAGACGTAGCACTAGAGGCAGCAGTTATCGTTACAGTAGTCACCGAAGTCTAGCCTACTTTTATTTTCCATGCCCACTGTTCTACATGTTGTACGCTGAGGACAATAAATCACAACGAGCCATAGGACTGTTTGCTTATTGAAAAGGGAACTGTTGCAGACTTTTACCCAGAGCGTGTTAAGTAGCTCTGTCCCTGGAACTAGCAGGAATGGTTACCGGCTGTGTGTGGACTGAACATGCGCATAATTTTTTTTGCGCAACATTTTTCATAAACCAATCCGCGGATCATGCGTGTGCCGAACCGAAATAGATGATCCGAACGGATCACGGATCAATGATGATCCGTTGCACCCCTAGTATAGGGCAGGGGTGTCAAACTCAAATACACAGAGGATTAAAAAACTGCGTCTCAGTCGAGGGCCGTACATATTCAATATTTAACATAGGCCTATTGAATCTGGGACAAGTAGCCTAAAGCTTAGGCCTATTTGTTATTGCCACAGAGATCACATTTCTAAATAAAATAAACATCAGTGGCGTTCATTTCTTGTGTGTTTGCAAATCGCAGGCGCTCCATCCGTGGTCAGTCCCACAAGTTTGTCCCAAGGCAGCCCCATTTCATTTACACATTTGGATACGTCTTCAAAGAGATCTTTACCCATAGTTGTGCCATGCATTAATTTAAATCCCAAAGTTCATCTATCACGCACAGTCGAGTCGAGTCAAGTCCACGGAGGAATATTGACAGCTGGACAGTGGCAAATGTGTCACTACCCTCATCCACAGCAAGGGAGTATGCAATGAAATCTTTTCCCTTTCCCATCAGCTGTTGTTGTAGATCGGTGGCAAGGTCAAATACACAATCAGCAATGTGTTTCTGCTGCTTTAGCAGAGAGAGAGAGAGAGAGAGAGAGAGAGAGAGAGAGAGAGGGAGGTAGAGAGAGAGAGAGAGAGAGAGAAGAAGAAGAAAGAAGGAGAGAGAGAAACAGATTTATACACAGAAAGACACAGAGAGAGACAGACATGGACTCATGGAAACACTCACGAGTGGAACTAGCTGAGTAGCTCCGATGGCTGTCATCTCCAGTCAGAGTCAACTGAGTGTGTGTGTGTGTGTGTGTGTGTGTGTGTGTTACCCGTACATTAGAACTGGCTCCTTGTCCATAACTATCACAGGCCTCAGATGCATGAATACAACTGACTGGGTCCTCTGCACACACACACACACACACACACACACACACACACACACACACACACACACACACACACACACACACACACACACACACACACACAGAAACGAATTTGTGTAATATGCAGTCCATCAACAATAAAAACTATTTACACAACAATTAGGTATTTAGGCATAGATTTTTACTTAGAAAATGTTATGGTCTATATAAACCCAATGCTTTAAATGAGATAGTGATAAGCTAAATATATACAAAATCATCATTTATAGGGTACTTTCTATTGGGAAGTAGCTGTCCCCAACCCTGACATCTAAATTCCAATGCCTTTAAATAACACTTTTCAATTTTTTTAGATTTTTTCAATGATTCAAGATCTTTATGATTGGGTTGAAACAGAACTTGGAATATTTAGATTTATTGTGGGTTTAATTTTTAAATCAATTAACTATACTCAAAAAATCATGTCCCTAGTTTTCATGTCACTACCGAAACACAAGAGTTTTAGTCCATTGGCTGAGCCTGTGTTTTAGCCACGACCCTGCATTTTTGACCATGCAGTGACACTGCATCCCTGTCCCTCATGGTTGAATGGTAAGTAGCTTAATCCCATAGTTTTTATATAAATGTGTTCCAAAGTCTGAAAATCGACGTGTAACCTTAATAATTGTCACTATCGAAACCCATGTTTTCTTCAATTAAGTTAACCTTTTGGGGTTTCATGCAAAATCTTATGTTTGTATGAGTGTACACCTCTTTAAAGATTTGTTTGCAAGCCGTTTGCTTGCTAGAATTCTTTATTTATGCTTAAAGTTAGCTAGAATTGTCACTACCGAAACAGTCACTTCCGAAACATATGGTAGTGACCAGATGATTCCGGTAGTGACGAAATGAAATGGTAAGTAGTTCAATCCCATCATTTTTAAATAAATGTGTTGTGTGGACTAAAGGGCGGCCCAGAGCACCTTTTGGAAGATTTTGGGAGAGAAATGAACATCCATCCAACAGTGCAGTCACTACCGAAACAGTGCAGTCACTACCGAAACAGACAAATTGAACTTGAAAATTTGGTAAAAATTTCATTTTTATGGATTTCATTGCGAAAACCTTCAAGAAATATTTGTAAAAATACTCTCCAGAGAAGGGAAGGGAACACAATCTGAACAGGTCAATACTAATACTTTTTTACTATAGTAAATGTGATGTTTCGGTAGTGACCATTTTTGGAAGAGGAAAAACATTCCAACACATTCTGAAAATACAATATAAAAATTGACTGTTCTTTTACTAGATATGTGTACTTTAGATATGGTACAATATGCATACGGACAAAGTTTTGGGAATAAAACATAAAAAAAATCAAAATATTTCCGGCGTGACTTTGCACCAATTCGGTAGAATGGCCCATATAGTATATATACAGTACTGTGCAAAAGTTTTAGGCAGGTGTGAAAAAATGCTGTAAACTAAGAATGCTTTCAAAAATGGAAGTGTTAACAGTTTATTTTCATCAATTCTTCATAAATTAACAAAATGTAGTGAAGGAACAGAAGAAAATTCTAAATTAAAACAATATTTGGTGTGACCACCCTTTGCCTTCAAAATAGCATCAATTCCTCCAGATACACTTGCGCACAGTTTTTGAAGGAACTCGGCCGGTAAATTGTTCCAAACATCTTGGAGAACTAACCACAGATCTTCTGTGGATGTAGGCTTCCTAAAATTCTTCTGTCTCTTCATGTAAACCCAGACAGACTCGATGATGTAGAGATCAGGGCTCTGTAGGGGTCATACGTTACTTGCAGGACTTTTTGTTCTTCTTTAAGCTGAAGATAGTTGTTAATGACATTGGCTGTATGTTTAGGGTTATGTTCCTGCTGCAGAATACATTTGGTGCCAATCATACGCCTCCCTGATGGTATTGCATGATGGATTAGTATCTGCCTGTATCTCAGCATTGAGGACACCATTCATCCTGACCAAATCTCCAACTCCACTTGCAGAAATGCAGCCCCAAATTGGAAAGGAACCTCTACCATGCTTCACTGTTGCCTGCAGACTCTCATTATTGTACCTCTCTCCAGCCCTTCGGCGAACAAACTGCCTTCTTCTACAGCCAAATATTTCTAATTTTGCCTCATCAGTCCAGAGCACCTTCTGCCATGTTTCTGCACCCCAGTTTCTATGTTTCCGTGCTTAGTTCAGTCACTTGGCCTTGTTTCCTTGTCGGGGTAGAGCTTTTTGGCTGCAACTCTTCCATGAAGACCACTTCTGGCCAGACTTCCCCGGACAGTAAATGTCTGTACCTGGGTACCACTGGTTTCTGCCAGTTCTGAGCTGATGCCACTGCTTGAAATCTTCCGATTTCGAAGGTAAATAAGCTTGATGTGTTTTTCATCAGCTGCATTAAGTTTCCTTGGCTGACCACTGCGTCTACGATCCTCAACGTCTTCTTTAAAAGAGCTTGAACTGCACATTTTGAAACCCCTGTCTGCTTTGAAATCTTTGTCTGGGAGAGACCCTGCTGATGCAGTATAACTACGTTGTGTCTTGTTGCTGTGCTCAGTCTTACCATGTAAATGGATAAAAAATAAACATTTATTGTTTACATTTTTCAAAGCATTCTTAGTTCATAGCATTTTTTCACACCTGCCTAAAACTTTTGCACAGTACTGTATATATACATATATCTCAAACACACACACAGTAATGCAGATCCACACACACACACACACACACACACACACACACACATACACACGCACACACATACACACGCACACACACACACAGACACACAGACAGACAGATGTTTCTATTTGTCTTTCCCAGCTGGGAATGGTGGCAAAAGACTGAAGCGGACCTGCCAGTTTACTAAGCTCTTGCCAAAACAGACTGGGCCAGCATCTCAGATTGCGTGTGTGTGTTGGTGTGTTGTGTGTGTGTTTGTACATTTGAGAGCGTATATGTTTGTGTGTATGCACGTTTCTGTATGTTGATGTTTTATGAAATTAATTTCTGTGGTGCTCTGTGTGAGAAGACACATATGTATTTCAGGAAAAAATTGTAACATTTTAAAATAACCATAATTAATAGATGGTAAATGGATAGTTCATACAACTTTAAAAGTTATTAACTGTTATAGGACTGTTAACAAACAATGAAA
>NC_137925.1:13405526-13408026 GCF_963457725.1 Sprattus sprattus
AAGGGGCTGATCTCTTGCTGCAGTACAAACACCTCCCCAGCAGGGGGCAGCATCTCTCCTCTCCTCCCTCCCCACCCAGTAGCCAAAGAGCTGCTAAGACCTGAACTCTCCATTCCTCCCCTCTCGTCTCACCTCTTCTCTGTTGTTTGTGCTAACGAAGGGGGACAGGGTGAGAGACTAGAGGCGAGAGGAGGAGAGAAGAAGAAGAGAGAGCAGGAGGGAGAGAGGGGGATGGAGAGAGACAAAGACAAAGACAGGGACAGAGAGCGAGAGGGAGAGAGAGAGTGAGGGAGATAGAGGGAGAAAGAAGAACAAAGAGAGAAAGAGACGCAGGCAGCTCACCTCATTGCTCTGACAGAATGAAAAGGTTATGCACCCAGCGACCCGAATGGAGAGAATATCAGACCCTCTCCAGTAATCATCAACAACAACAACAACAACAACAACAACAACAACAACAATAACCCCCAAACACATCTCAGCTAGACAGGGAACAAACATGGGAGTGAAAACCCAGGGAATACAGGAAAAACAGACACGCAAACAAAAGCAGAGACGAAAGTCCACGCAGCACTGATCAGAGTCCACAGCACACACGTCATGGTCACCCAGTCAACCAATACATCACCATCACCAATGGATTCCATTGTCTCCACGGACACAATAACATTCCCCATGGGCGCTATCGCAGGTGTTAAGGAGCCTGCCATAGGATGAAATGATAAACTGCTGAACTAAAGGCAAGTGATTGATCAGTGGTAATGGTGCATCCTTTGGGAGGAGAGAATTTATAGATCGCCGTATTGATCAGAAATGTCAGCCACTGATTGAAAAGGTGTTGTCAAGGGTTACCTTGAGAATGACCTCAGGAGTGTGCTGAGCCTTTTGTCTGGTGATAAGATTCTTCCTCTCAATAAGGTGTGTGTGTGTATGAAACATACTTCTTTGTCTAAGTCTGGACCAAGGGCAGTTTTTACATGAAAATGTCTAAATGTAAGCATCCATTGACATTAACTTTTTTTGTGTGTTTGGTGTTTGGTGTGTGTTTGAGTGGTGGTGGTGGGGTGGGGGGTTGGATGTGTATGAACCATGCATATGAACCATATGTGTAACCATTATTGGGCACATTTAAAAATGTGTGTGTGTGTGTGTGTGTGTGTGTGTGTGTGTGTGTGTGTAACATGCGCTTCTGGGGACTCATGAACCTAATGGGTTTACAGGCAAACACTCTGAGCTCCCCAGCATTGAACCTCTGTCACAGATGATGCAATCAAATGCAATCAATTCCTTCCACTGATCCGGGCCCTAATACAGGGATGCAGGCCAGGCCTGTGGCAAGCCTACGAGTCTAACACACACACACACACACACACACACACACACACACACACACACACACACACACACACACACACACACACACACACACACACACACACACACACACACACACACACACACACACACACACACAGAAGCCCCTCAGCCTCTAAACAAGATATACTGGGCCAAGGGCATGTGTGCAAAAGTCTGTGTACAAGGAGAGGTGTGTGTTTGTGGCCTGTGGCAAGCCCCTCAGCTTCTAAACATCATCTGACTAAGCCCTCTACGAGTTTGCCTCATGCACTGGACGGCACGGTGTTCAGGGTACACACCTCGAAGCGCATTATTTTCTGCTACCTGAACGCTTCTGTCTTACTTAGTACATTACTGGGAGTTATTGCCGAATAGTTACATTATTGGGAGAAACAGAGAGAGAGTAGGAGAGAGGGGGAGAGAGACAGGGAGAGAAGGTAAAGAGAAAGAGAGGGAGACAGAGAGAGAGAAGGAGAGAGAGGGGGAGAGGCAGGGAGAGAAGGTAAAGAGAAAGAGAGGGAGACAAAGGGAGAGAAAAGGAGAGAGAGAGGGAGAATAATGCAGAGTCAGGGGAAAGGGAGGAGTGTGTCTGAGTGTGGGGGGGGGGGGGGGGGTGTTTAAGTGTAACCTGCGTTGTGTAGACAGCACAGTCTTGCAACAGACTCAAACCTGCAACCTCAGGCATGTGAGGCAGGCGTGCTAGCAAGGCGGCTAAATCCCATGTTGCTAGCAAGTGTCTTTAGGTGCTGGGGAGAGTCAGAGTACCTGCTGGCTACTGAAGCACAAAAGCACAGGGTAGAGCTTGGGCTGAAAACCACAGCATGCAGAGGAAGTGGACCAACGACAGGGAGGGAGGGAGAGGTGGTACGCTGGAGATAGAGGGGGACATACACACCTACACATTATCAAAATCACACACACACACACTATCACAATCACAAACACAAACACACACACATGCACACCATCTCAATCTCACACAAACACGTGAAGAAAACTACGGTCGGCTGATATCCGACAGGCATTCCAGAGACGGTAGGCAGGAATGAGAAAGAGGGATTTGTGGAAAGATGGACGGGTCGGAATGTCATTCCCAGCGGGATGTGCAGCTTTGAGGGGATTAGTTTGTCTGTAGACCGAACAG
>NC_137925.1:13420526-13430526 GCF_963457725.1 Sprattus sprattus
CAAACAAACACAAGTGAGATGGTGGACACACAAACACACACAAACACATGCACAGAAATAAGCACACACACAAACACACACACGCACACATACACTAATTCTTTCTCTTACTCTTTTCCCTGTTCCTCTGTAGTACCACTAAAACCTCCCTTGTGAGTGAGTGGATCGTGAAGAAGGCCACAGTAAGGGCTCCTGACAGGATGTGCAGATGGGAGGATTGGGGTGGGGGCGGGGGGGGGGGTGAGATCAAAGATGAGAAGCACATCAGACTTGTGTGTGTGAGTGTGTATGTGTGGAGAGGGGCTGGCATGGTATATGTGTCTCAGTATGTGGACCCACACAAATATGTGTTGGTGTGTTGGTGTGTGTATGTGTGCTTGTATGTGTGTTTGTGTGTGAGTCTGCTGAGAAAAAAAAAGAGTGTGTCGGTGAGATTTGTGAGGAGGGTGAAAAAAGAGCATGGAAGCGATGAAGGTGAAGAAGAGGGAAGACACACACACACAACGAACACACAGACACACACACACACACACACACAGACACTGTATACAAGTATAGAGAGACAGAGAAGCTCCGGGCATTTTCAAAATGATGTCACACATAATCATCACACTGTGACTGTGACCTCCAACAGCCCACAGCAATGCACACGCACACACACACACACACACACACACACACACACACACACACACACACACACACACACACAGACACGCACACAGAAATATGACAGGAAGAAGGATTTGAGGACATGAAGCACTCATGGCAAGTAGGCAGGAAAGTACAAGCCTACAGTATAAGAGTATGAGTGTGTGTGTTTTTTTGTCTTCTAAAGGATGCTGTAATGTATTATGGCACTGATCAGTCGACTCTTATCTTTCAACACATGGCTGGCATCTTTCTGTCTTTTACACAAACAGAGATTTATTGACAATTTCAATGTTTTTGGGAATTGTGCAGACCGTTTTCAAGCTGATGGGCTCCACCCAAACCGTAGAGGGTCTAGATTACTTACAGCAAACATGTGACAGACCCATCAGTCAAGCTTCAGCCTCACAGTCTTTAAATGGCTCTGCTCCACACACACACACACACACAGCACTCAAACACACACATGCACATAGACACAAGCTATTTTTCCCTGATTTACAGATTACAGATTATGGTGAGCATGATTAGAATTACAATTTGGATTACCTGAAAGCAAGGAAGTGAGGATTTTGGGGTGTGTGTGTGTGTGCATGGATCTGGATTGTGTGTGTGTGTGTGTGTGTGCATGGATCTGGATGGTGTGTTTGTGTGTGTGTGTGCATGGATCTGGATTGTGTGTGTGTGTGTGTGCATGGATCTGGATGGTGTGTGTGTGTACTTTAAGATTCATCCTCCATCGATCCAAAGACAAACAGATTGAGATTGGAAATCTTTGCCAGCCTGTATAACACACATGGACACAGAACAAACACACACACACACATGAACACACAAAGCACACACACAACAAACACACAAAGCACAAACACACTCACTCACACAAACACTTAAACAAGAAACAAAGTACACAAAACGTCTGTCATACGTGTGCTCATGTTCACACACTCATGTCCAGGGCTGAGGAGCGCACTGACGCAAGGGCCTTTGTAGACAAACACAAACAAGTAAACAAAGGCACAGACAGACTTGCATCCACTCACGTGTACACACACACACACACACATAAAGAGAGAGAAAAGAAGAAATCCACTCAAGTTGTGTTTTATTACTAGAACTAGTTTATTGTATTATCGTATTGTTGTTGTCTTTTTTTAATCAATGTTGCACAATGAACCCTAAAACAATACAACCCACTAAAAACGGTCAAGATTTGACTCAATATTTATACAAATATACATATACACATACATCTATATGCATATGTACACCAGTATACAAACACTATCATGTGGTTTTGCCTGAGCAAGATCCAGTTACGGAGCATGGGGAATACACAGGAATGCAGTGTTCCCTGATGACATAAAAAAAACAAAAAAAAAACTAAAAAGAAGAAAAACTAAAAAATACTCTGAGATTCTCCTGCATTGTTTGAAATTGACCTGAATTCAAGGAAAAAACGGAGTCGCTTGATCAAATGGAGGCACTGACCTGAAAGAGGACAGCCTGGAAACGCTGGATACACACACACACACACACACACACACACACACACACACACACACACACACACACACACACACACACACACACGCTACAACTCTTCATCCTCTTTGTTCTCTTTCCTTTCCTTGTGCTCACTAAAGCCTTTTCTTTCCTCTTCCTTCGTCTCGTCTTCTTGTTTCTGTCTGAAAACTCAGTCGCTCAGGACCCTGAGCTCCAAGACAGCAGACTCTTCCCCCATAGCCCACAGCCCAGTAGGCGCTCCACTGATGCAAACTACACTGGCCAACACTGGGCTTCTGAGTGCTTCAGCTCTATACGTGGCTCCTGACTGACAAGTTGAGAATGCAGAGGAGGAGGGAATGGAGGCAGAAAGCTGCTATGCCAACACACACACACACACACACACACTCACCCCGACACATGATACACTACCATGCCACCAGTTCTGACCCTGTGATGCCCAACAATTTGAATGGCTACTGCTATTGGCTCCTGTAACTTCCACATTCTAACCCCTGCAGTGTTCTCCTTATGACCTCACAATAGCAGCTGTTTCTATGGCGATGGCACAGTGTCCGATATAGGTGAAGGGAGGAAGCCATGCCTGTATGTGCATACTTATGTATGTTAAGAAATGTTGTGATCTGTGTAAAGAATGGTCTATAAACAAGCATGTCAGGAAAAATGTCGGACTGACAAGTACATTGGAGCCAGTAGATAAGTGTGTGTGTGTGTGTCTGTGTGTGCAATTTTGCTACAGCAGCTTAGCATGAAGCTTCCTGAGGCAATACACCCTTCTAATCTTTCACTACACACACACACACACACACCAAAACAATCACACAATCTGTGTAATAAATGCTTGTAGCAGGTGGCTGATTCATCCCCACAGGTTTCATCAAGAAGCTGATAAGCTGTTTTGACAGTGGCATCAATCACAGGACCTGGAGAGACAGCGAGCTGAAACAGCCTCATGGAAAACAGCAAGGGGTGATGGGAGAATAATGCAGACCTGAAAGTGATGAGTTGACACCTCTTGGCTGGGGGGGGTGCACGCCCAAACGGCTAATTCGGCAACAATAATTGGTCAATCATAAGTAGACAACAAACAAGGGCCAACAAACCGTAATCATGTTCACACTCCATTAGTTGGCACTCACATAATGTCCACTTTGAATCACCCGTACCTGTACCTGGGTCTGTTCAAGAGCAAACAACACTAACCTAACCTCCACTTTGAATCACCCGTACCTGTACCTGGGCCTGTTCAAGAGCAAACAACACTTTACGTTGGACGAAGGCCATTACTATGACAACACATGTGGACTCTGGGCGCTCATCTAGAGATGACACCGTTCTGTACAGACAAACCACTCCTATACTTCCACTACACAGACTACACTCTCTCACTCTTCTCAATGACATGTTTAGCGTGGATGGAAGGGAATAATGAACCAATCTAGCTTACACGGCTGTTAATTACCACTACGTTACATCAACCGCTGATGAGGGTGCGTTTGCACAAATGAGCCAATGATGGCACGGTTATAGGAGCCCAGAGGGCACTCTCTGAGGAGCCTCACCCAACGCTGCCCCTGCAACCATGATTCACTCACGCTATCCCACACAGGGGGAATATAGTACCAGGGTGAAAATGAAATGCAGATTGTAAAGCAGGGTGGAAAGCTCATCGTGCAATGTGAGTGAGTGTGTGTGTGTGTGTCTGTATGGGGGGGGGTGTTTGAAGGATGACCTTATCTGGGTATGGATAGAGAAGAGACTGTGTTTGAGATGACGGCCACGCATACTTCCGAAGAAGTAACTCTCTGACACATGAACGCACATGCCATGTAATGTTTACCTTAGCCATAACAAATGAACACAACAGAACAACATCAGCACCCTGCTTCCCATTGTCTCATATCAACACACATGCACACGCATACGCACATGCATACACACACACACACACGCACACACTGCTTCCATTGTCTCACGTCTCCTGACCGGCTAATGCAACACGCCATGTCAGCCACTGCCATTGATATAGTAACTCCTGCCTTGAGTGCGAGTTGTCCAGCACTTTAACAGTAGCACCGTGAGTATGAGTTGTCCAGCACCGTGAGTTGACATCAGTAGTTCCCCGGCTGTTCGCGTCTTCTTACGAAAATAAGTTATCATCTAAAACAATAAATACCACAGAGCAAGGTCTTGAGATGAGAGCTTACTCGATCCAGTTGATGCACCTTTCCAGCTTTGGTTCCAGAAGGTCGGGAGCACACGAGAGGCCTAGCAGACAACAGGGCCCTGTGTCGTACACACACACACACACACACACACACACACACACACACACACACACACACACACACGCTGGGACGACTTAAGGAGGCATGACGGACTGCTTGGGGTCGCTTTCTCACAGGAGCCCTTCACCTAGGGCGTGAAAGAAAGGGACGATTGAGAGCGAGCAACAAAGAGAGCGAGGGAACGCGAGCGGGGGACAGGCAAGGAGAAACGGTTGCATCTTTAATCCCCCTTCATGAGGGGAGGCATATGTGCCTGAGACGGTTGGACATTGTCCAGAGGAGAAAGGAGATGTTTGTTTTACAGATTCACAGTTTGATCTCCGCTCTGCGGTCACAAATAGCTGCGGGTTGCCATAGAACCGGAGACGGTGCTATATGCTAACGCTTGCCTGCTAATATGGAGAAAAGGAAGGGGGGGGGGGGGGGGCAATGTGTGTGTGTATGTGTGTGTAGGGGGGGGTATACTGACAAACAACCCTTTCTTTACAGAGATGTGCCTCGCTGTGTGTGTGTGTGTGTGTGTGTGTGTGTGTGTGAAGAGGGGCCCACAGATGGCTTAGGGAGATGGAGACAAACCCCCTATTTTAAAGGCATTTGTGAAGCCTTTAACCAGTGAATGATGAAGGCAGCAGGCCCTTCAATGTGTGGGATTACTGCAGGCTGGTGCTGTATGTGTGTGTGTGTGTGCGTGTGTGTGTGCCATCAACCCCCTCTACTGCTGTTGGTTTAGCTGATGAGGTTGAGGAAGAAAAGAGGCGAATGGGAAAGACCAGCAGGAACAAGTGCAGGAGGGAAATCTGGGATGTGTTTCTGAACGTAGCATTGAGCAAACACCGTACTAACTAGGAGAGAGAGAGTTTTCGAAATGATACTCCCTTTACCATTTAACAGCAGTGGTTGTTCAACAGTGCTCTTGGGAACTGCCCGGGGGGAAAGGGTGCACAGGGATAGGAGGCCCAGTCTGTCTGTCAGACATCTCAGCCAATTAAAACATCCCTGAGGGCAGTGTGCCCGCACAAGACACTCATATCTGTCTTTGAGGCAAACTCAGCGGACGGGAATCCAAAGAAAAGCAGACAAGAGAGAAAATATGATAAAAAAAAGACATTTTTGAGAAACAGGAGGGAAGACGTCCGATACACCGATCGAAAGGCAAACTGAGTAGTGATAGGCGCTCTGAAGCTAGATGTTCAGTGTCGTCTGACTGCACTGGCCACAAAGCCGAAGTGTAAGACAGGAAATTTCACAGGCAACTCTTTACAATTACAAATGACCCATCAGGAGCCGAAAGAGAGAGACGTGGATCTCATTGGATCTGGTGAACGCCGCTAACTTATCACAAGGCGTTCTAGGTATAAACATCGGAGGTCCTATGGCAGGTATCACATGCACATGATACTCTTTTCATCCCTCCCTCCATCTTTCTCCTTCTCTTTCTTGCTCTTTGTCTCTTTACGTGGAATGCCCAACCTACAAAACACACATGTTACAGTCTATCCACTCCATTTAGGACCACCGCTAATTACACGTCATCATATTGGTAGCAGTTCATAAATACACAGGTAGGCAAAATGTAGTTGAGCGCCATTTTGTCATTCAGCTAGCTGACACCTCTACATCTCATAACAATATACTGAATATGGACAATTCATCAAACAAAACAGAAACACCAATTGACTGCATAACAAAACAAACATTTGAAAAATGTTTGAAAATGAAAATAAAAGACATCGGAAAAAAAAAGTTTGTACTGCAGGGTCCAACATTTGTCTCCAAAAGTTAAAAGCAGCACAGCCAGTAAGGAACATTGTTTAGACTACATAACACGATAAGAACAATTTTAAAAAAAACATCCATTATATTGGAGTCAGGATGGTAAATCTTGTGTTCAAAGTCCCCTTGGAATGTCCTGAGAAATCACGTGCCGTTTTTTGTTTCAGTGTAACGTGTACATGTCTCCCGCCCCACAAAACAAAAAAAAACACAGAGGTAAATATATTACTTTAAGCAACTGCTTCACCATCAACACTGTTTCCTGGAGATGCAACTTGTAGCACCAAAGGTCTGGAGAGAAATGTGGACGACAGTGGATATTTACACACATGTAAGATTGGCGAACCATGCACAGAGCTCTCTGGGAGAGAGCAAACCAGTGTGTCTTTTTGACTTGAACCCACTGATAAGGACCGGAGAATCAGAGCACTAAGAACATGAAGACAACGTGCTACATTCACGTCCATAGGAGTTGAACATAGCAACCTAGTGGGTTGCATTTGAGTGAGTGTGTGTGTTTTATGTCATGTTCTTGCATGAGGAACCCGCAGAGCTTTTTCTCTGACCCTAAACCTCTTGTGTGTGTGTGTGTGCGTGTGTGTGTGTATGTGTGTGTGTGTGTGTGTGTGTGTTTGTGTGTAAAAATAAGAGATTCAGTGTACAGTATATAACCTCCCTTAAACAGAGAGGCTTTGAGTCGTCCTGAGAGCTTGGTTGTTGCACTGAGGTAGGTTACCACAGAAACATGCATTGGAATACAATGTAACACACAACCAGGAAAACACAGAGAGAGAAGGAGAGAAAAAGGGATGGAGGAGTAAAGGGGAGGTGTGAGAGAGAAAGAAAGACACAAAGATCGAGAGACAGCAAGAGACAAAGAGATAGAGTCTGTGTGAGTTGTGTGCTGTGTGGAAGTAGTAAAGCCTCCAGGGATGTTGGCCGTCCGACAGAGTAAGCAACCCCCAATACTGCCTGGCCTCCCATCCACTGTAAGCTCTAAGCACCTCCCCAACCACTGCACCCTTCAGGGTTAGGGAGACGCTCAACAAGCTCCCCTAACGCAACAGCCATGGGAATGAGGTGCATGCAAGCAATGTGTAGGGAATAAGAGACTGTTGCTTACACAGACACTTTTTTTTCTATCTGTGCTTCTAGCCTTCTTTCACCTTTCTTCAAAAGGTACAAAAATGAATGATCTGGGGTCAGTTCCACTTTATGTGAACCCCCTTATGGCATTACGGATTCATACTAGCCATGACTTGGTTAGCATGGCTGGTGTTCTGGTTTGGGTTCTGATCTAACAGCTAACTCTGATATGGGTCTGCGCTCTAGATCTGGATCCGGGCCACATGTGGTCCAAATTGAGGCCCAGTAGCATGGAGTCCACCTCTATGAAGGCTGGGTTGGGAGGTTTTGCCCTAGGGTTAGCGTCTCCTTCTGATGAGGTCACTACAGCGTGCCGGCATCGCACTTCACTCGCTTACTGTGGGAAACTCCAATGACTTTACACAATAGGGGAGAAACTTACACCCTTACTTCCTTCTCTCTCTCTCTCTCTCTCTCTGTCACTCTCGCACATACACTTATGGCCAAGAAGACACTGAGATCACTGCTGTGCTTCATTCTTGAGTAATGCTTCATCACATGCCCCTTCCCACCTCTCCATCACCTGGCTACTGCACTCAGCAGGATGCAAGAATGAGAGGGATTATTTCTACCGGGTCTCTATGAGATCTATCTATGATGCATGCTTTCATCTAACAAAGATCAACTTGTATTGGCTTTTCTCTCGAAACACAGTTGGCATCTCAGTGAGTGAGTGAGTGTGTGTGTTTGTGTGTGTGTGTGTGTGTGTGTGTGTGTGTGTGTGTGTGTGTGTGTGTGTGGTGTGTGTGGTTGTTAGCACCATCAGTATCTCCTCACATAATCAGTGATGTGTGTGTTGAATCAATAACATTGACGTGCATGTGTGTGTGAGTGTGTGTGTGTGTGTGTGTGTGTGTGTGAGAGAGTGTGTTTGTTGTTAGCGCAACCTGAAGTTGTTCTGAGCAGTGCATCTGCGGTTCTCTCTCTACCCCTATAGCGACAGCAGCAACAGGATTTTCAAAACAACTTCAAAAAAATACTCACCTGGAAAAATCATAACCGTCCCAGCAGTCTCACCACTACACGGTAACTATGGAAACTACAAAAACATTTTTTCCCTCACGCCTTTTTCTGCTAGTACTGCTTTACAAGTAGAATTAAAAATTAGCATGATCATCTGCTGATGTGTTTGAGGTCATACCATATCCACTGCAAGAACATCTTAACCAAAAGGGGAAGCCAGGATCTCACAACCGAAATAACAAAGGAACAAAGAAAAATTCTAAATAATTAGGACAAAAAAACAAAAACAATAATAACAACATTGACAACAACAATAACAACAACAACAACAACATTGTTAAATTTTGAGGTAGAACATGAACTTCGGCATTTAGAAGTGCTATATGTTGGATACTTATTTTTTTTGTCTTTTTTAAATATTTTCTCTTTTCGTGATTTCTTAGCAGTGAGAGAGAGTGTGTTGGAGTTGTGACATCTGAGGTAGTACGGCACCTGTTTTTTTTCTCTCCTTCTTTTCCTCATTTCTCTCTGACATTTTCGCTCAAACGTGTCACGTAACTGAACATACGGGAAGACGAAGATCCCAAAAAGGCTTCCCAAAAAACACATTCATTCCGGTTGAGGTAGGTTTTTGTTACAAAACTAAAAAAAAAAAAACAACCAACCAAACAAACAAACAATCAAAAAAATAAATCCTAAGTTTCACATAGCCAAAGTCTAGCCTGGTTTAGCAGAGCAGGGAAACTTCCAGAAAACCCATTTTTTGATATCATCTTCAGTGAGCGTCCTGAGAGAGAGGGGGTGGGACATGTCCCCGGGAGAAGGCCTTCATCTCCAGCTGAGGGGTTGTGGAATCATTGGTAGGCTAAGAGTTGGCAGCTGGAGTTCACTTAATACAGCATACAAAAAAAACAATCATATTCAAACCACAGAACATCTGGAAGATGGACAGATATCAATGGCACCATAGAGAAGCTTCTGTAGTTCTTTTGAGCAAATAAAACAAATGCTGGAGGAGGGTTGTTATTCTGTGTGCTGTTGGCATTTGACAAAAAAATAAAAGAAACTCTTTGCTCCACCTGCCACTACGACTCAGCCTGTCTGTCTATAGCAGAGCCACGCCCACAATATAGACAATGGCCACGCCTCCAAGGGCAAGCCTGTCTTTTCCCCACAAGGAAACTTAAGTTAGCAACAATAAAAAAAAATTAAAAAAATCTTTAAAAATAAAATAAGATAAAATAGAGGTGAATAAATCTAACAGAGGAGGGGGGAAATATTGGGGTTGACCTGAGCTGGTAAGGAGTCTGTGAACTGGTCGTCATGGAAACGTTCCAGTCTTGGCCTTCATGTTTTGTTTGTTTTTATCACCCCCGGTCCTGCTCGCTGGTGCCCTCCTGGCCCTCTGCAGGCAGCTGGTGGAACTGCATCTCTCGTTCCACCACCAGGCTCAGGTCGCCCAGTGGCAGAGGGGAAATCTGCGTCTCGTTGAATGGACAGGAGACCAGGGAGCTCTCCATCTGGACACACCAACACACACACACACACACACACACACACACACACACACACACACACACACACACACGGACACACGGACACACGGACACACATACGCACATGTTTAAACTAAAGGGTCATACTGAAGTACA
>NC_137925.1:13438026-13445526 GCF_963457725.1 Sprattus sprattus
CTGGCTGTGTGGCATGGAGCATTGCCCTGCTGGAAAAAACATTTCTCAGAGTTGGGGAACATTGTCAGAGCAAAAGGAAGCAAGTTTTTCTTCCGGGACAACGTTGTACTTTGCCTGGCTGAGGTTTGTAAAAGACCATAAGGATTGAAAAAGCAGACTGGAGGTTCTTCTAAGTTCGTCTTCTCTGATGAGTCCGATTTCACAGTAGGTGCAAG
This sequence comes from Sprattus sprattus, assembly GCF_963457725.1. Taxonomy (NCBI): domain Eukaryota; kingdom Metazoa; phylum Chordata; class Actinopteri; order Clupeiformes; family Clupeidae; genus Sprattus; species Sprattus sprattus. Next base: position 13,438,242 of record NC_137925.1, read on the forward strand.
ACTCTCTGGCTTGTAGGCCTCTCCAGGTCTCCGTCTAACCATCAGACGACCATGTGTTGGGCAAAGCTGAAAATTGGATGTTTTTTCCAGCAGGGCAATGCTCCATGCCACACAGCCAGGCCAGTAAAGGTGTGGATGGAGTACCACCAGATCAGGACCCTGTCATGGCCAGCCCAATTTCGAGACCTGAATCCCATCAAAAACCTCTGAAATGTGATCAAAAGGAAGATGGATGGTCACAAGCCATGAAAAGAAGCCGAGCTGCTTGAATTCTTGCGCCAGGAGTAGCATAAAGTCACCCAACGGCAATGTGAAAGACTGGTGGAGAGCATGCCAAGACACATGAAAGTTGTGATTTTAAATCAAGGTTTTTCCACCAAATATTGATTTCTGAACTCTTCCTAAGTGTAAGCATTAGTATTGTGTAGTTTAAAAATGAATATGAGCTTGTTTTCTTTGCATTATTCGAGATCTGAAGACACTGAATCTTTTTTGCTATTTTGACCAATTGTCATTTTTCTGCAAATAAATGATGTAAATGACAATATTTTTATTTGAAATTTGGTAGGAATGTTGCCAGTAGGTTATAGAATAAAACAAAAATGTACATTTTACTTTAACACATACCAATAAATAGTAAAACCAGAGAAACTGATAATTTTGAAGTGGTCTCTTAATTTTTTCCGCGGCTGTATGTGTGTGTGTGTACATGAATACACATTTGTGTGTGTGTGTGTTCATAGGAAGTGGTTGTTTGTGTGTGTGTGTGTGTGTGTGTGTGTGTGTGTCTGTGTGTAAGAGGAGGTAAAAACAGAGTGCATGAAAGAAGAGGATGCTGGATGAGAGGAGAATGGATCAGCAGCATCACGGGTCAAGGGTAGTAATAAATATAAATTCACTCTGAAACATTCCGTATATTGTGTGTGTGTGTGTGTATGTGTGTGTGTGTGTGTGTGTGTGTGTGTGTGTGTGTGTGTGTGTGTGTGTGTGTGTGTGTGTGTGTGTGTGTGTGTGTGTGTCTGTGTGTGTGTGTGTGTGTGTGTGTGTGTTTGTGAAAGGAGGAATCCTCGTACTACACACATAGCTATTTCAGATCAAAGGTGTTTAACACTAGCAGCAGCAGTAGGGAGGCGGGCAGGAGAATGCTGCTATTGATCTGCACCTGGGACTAAATGTACAGGGGCTTATGGCAAAACACACACACACACACACACACACACACACACACACACACACATTCCCCCCGCCCAGTCCCCCCTCCCCCTCCCCCTTCACACACCCACACTGGCACACCCACACAGAGAAACACACACTAACACATTCACAAGCCCGGATGCGCCACAGAATAATTCAAAAGCTTACCATCTGTCACACACCTACAGTAGCTTTCTTACGTCTCCACTCCCTCCCTCTCCACTCCTCCCTCTCAACCTCCCTCCCTCCGCCTCCCTCCTCCTCCTCCTCCTCTCCCTCCTCCTCCCCATCCCTGTCTCCTGCTCCCTCCCTCCCTGTTTCTCTTTTTACCCTTTTGTCTCTCCCTCTCTGCTTTCTTGCACTGCCACCATACAACACACACACACACATTCTAATCAGTGCAACCCTCTGAACTCTCTGCTTTCTGCTTTCTTGCACCATAGTCCCCCACTCTTATCTCCAGCTAGAATATTCTTTGACTATACCCACACACAAACGCACACATTCACAGGCACTGGCTCTAGGAGTATGCATGTATTCATGGTCATGCATGTGTGTGTGCATGTATGTATTTCTGATTGAGTGTGTTTGAGAGAGCTGTTTGTATTTATGAACAAGTGTGCCTTGCTGTGTGTGTGTGTGCAGTAGAGTATGCATGGATATATGCATGAGTGTATACCAATGCATCAGGGAAACTGTGGATATGTGTGGTTCTGTCTCTAGGAGTATCCATAGATACTTGAGTGTGTGTATGTTTGTGTGTCTGGTGTGTTTTGCTTTGCAGTGAGAACCCAGCAATTTCCCAAAGCTCTCTCTCTCTCTCCCTCTCCCTTGCACACAAAAACACACACACACACACACACACACACACACACACACACACACACACACACACACACACACACACACACACACACACAAACACACACACACACACACACACACTCACACACACACACACTGCTCTGGTAGAGCATAAGTGTTTGCAGAATTGAGATGTGCGATGTGAAGTAGTGCTGATGTGGTACACACGTCTGCACTATTACTACGAGCTCAATGTCAGAGCCATTCATCAGAGAGAGAGAGAGAGAGAGAGAGAGAGAGAGAGAGAGGGAGAGAGAGATAGATAGAGAGAGAGAGAGAGACGGGAGAGAGAGATGGGGAGAGAAATCGAAGGGAGAGAGAGAAGGGAGAGGGAGAGGGAGAGGGAAGGGAGAGATAGATGGGGAGCGAGAGAGAGGGAGGGAGGGAAGGAGGGTGAGGAGACAGCTAGAGAGGGAGAGGGAGGGAGGGGGAGAGAGGGAGGGGGAGAGATATAAAAGCAAGTCAGAGACACACACCACATTGAGAAATGGAGAGAGAGGGAAAGAAAAGGGGAGAAGGAGAGAGACAGGGAGAAGGAGAGAGACAGGGAGAAGGAGAGAGACAGGGAGAAGGAAAGAGACAGGGAGAAGAAGAGAGACAGGGAGAAGGAGAGAGACAGGGAGAAGGAGAGAGACAGGGGAGAAGGAGAGAGACAGGGGAGAAGAAGAGAGACAGGTAGAGGAAAGAGACAGGGAGAAGGAGAGACAGGGAGAAGGAGAGAGACAGGTAGAGGAAAGAGACAGGGAGAAGGAGAGACAGGGAGAAGGAGAGACAGGGAGAAGGAGAGAGACAGGGAGAAGGAGAGAGACAGGGAGAAGGAGAGAGACAGGGAGAAGAAGAGAGACAGGGAGAAGAAGAGAGACAGGGAGAAGGAGAGAGACAGGGAGAAGGAGAGAGACAGGGAGAAGGAGAGAGACAGGGAGAAGGAGAGAGACAAGGAGAAGGAGAGAGACAGGTAGAGGAAAGAGACAGGGAGAAGGAGAGAGACAGGGGAGAAGAAGAGAGACAGGTAGAAGGAGAGAGACAGGGAGAAGGAGAGAGACAGGGAGAAGGAGAGAGACAGGGGAGAAGAAGAGAGACAGGGAGAAGAAGAGAGACAGGGAGAAGAAGAGAGACAGGGGAGAAGAAGAGAGACAGGGAGAAGGAGAGACAGGTAGAGGAAAGAGACAGGGAGAAGGAGAGACAGGGAGAAGGAGAGAGACAGGGGAGAAGAAGAGAGACAGGGAGAAGGAGAGAGACAGGGAGAAGGAGAGAGACAGGGAGAAGGAGAGAGACAGGTAGAGGAAAGAGACAGGGGAGAAGAAGAGAGACAGGGAGAAGGAGAGAGACAGGGAGAAGGAGAGAGACAGGGAGAAGGAGAGAGACAGGTAGAGGAAAGAGACAGGGGAGAAGAAGAGAGACAGGGAGAAGGAGAGAGACAGGGAGAAGGAGAGAGACAGGGAGAAGAAGAGAGACAGGTAGAGGAAAGAGACAGGGGAGAAGAAGAGAGACAGGGAGAAGGAAAGAGACAGGGAGAAGCTTGGGAGGCAAAGATAACATGTTTGAAATAGACTTCTGCATTGGCTCAGCAAAACAGGGTTTGTCACACCAAAAAAGCACTGAGTGACACTGAGCTGAGTTAAAGAAAGTGGACACTGCAGAAAGCTTGCAGAGTGAGACAAAAATATAAACACACATGTTAAAGGAAGTGGGAAAATGGAAGAAAGAGGAAGAGATATCAAAATGCCCGCCAAAGGGAGAGCTGGAAAGACATCCAATGAGGAGAGAGGAGGGTGAATTAAACCTGTACTTTTACTGGCACTGTGGATGACAGGCAGGTAAAACAGATGTGGAAGGACAACAGAGACAAAGGAGAGTAAATATGATGGAGAAGCGTACTATGGAATCAGGACAACTTGTGAACTCCCTAGATGCTATGTGCACACCACGCAACGACATACATACACTTCCTATGAACACACACACACACAAATGTGTGCATTCATGTACACACACACACACACACACACACACACACACACACACACACACACACACACACACACACACACACACACACACACACACACACACACACACACACACACGCACACACAAACACACACACACACACACACACACGTACACACACACACCAGATGACACAATGACACAAGCCCATAGGCTGAAGTGACTTGCCTGCCATTACATGTAGCGGATTGAAAGAAGAGTCACTGACATGCTTAAAGGTGAGCCAGAGATGGAGCTCACGGGAGATCAAGAGATTCCCTATAGGGGCCGTGCTACCGCCGCAAACCCAGCTGGGACAGAGGCAGAGCGGGCCGGGAAGGTGGCGGTTCAAGGTCCACTTTCAGGCCAGGTGGAATCAATCTCAGCATTGTTAATCACCATGGCGACAAGGGTCTGTTCCTGCTCCTTTCTCAGGAGATCAACTTGCTTCTAGGACACACACGACCTTTGGCCTTTGTGGTGGCAACAGCCGAGCTCCTCTGGGTCTACCTGACCTTTCAGTGAGTGATGGATGGAGTGTGGGTGTATGTGTGTGTTTTTTTATGGGATTTCCCCCCCCCCCCCCATTTGTTTGTTTACAGGCAGGCAACCTAGTTGGACACCTCAGACAGGGTCCTAAGAATGGCTAGCTCCCCTAGGGGCCTGTCATGTGTTGGCATGGCTACATATTTTAGACTGAATGCAGTGTGTGTGTGTGTGTGTGTGTGTGTATGTGTGTGTTTGTGTATGAGTGTGTGTGTGTATTTGTTTGGGTATGACTGTGTGTGTGTGTGTTTGTTTGCCTCTGATTGTCCTTTTGTTTAGAGGCAGGTAACTTGACTGGGCACCTCAGACAGGGTCCTGAGAAAGGCCCCAGGGGAGTTGGCCAATCACGTGCTACTCTGGTTCCATATATGAGAGCGGATGCTGTGGGGTGTCAGGATTTATATACACACACACACACGCACACACACACGCGCGCGCGCGCACGCTCAGCTTGAGTTCCTCTGCTACTAAAACACACACACACAGACACACACAGAGAACCCCAGAGATACACACACAGACTCACAGATGGAAGACAAGCACACACTGGCACAGACACACACACACACACACACACACACACACACACACACACACACACACACACACTCCTGCTGTTGGCTCGTGGCTTATGAAATTCCACACCCGCTGGCTACATTCCTTTCTTTCTTTTCTCTGTCTCTACCTCTCACTCGTTCTTTTTTCTCTGTCTCTACCTCTCACTCGTTCTTTTTCTCCCCCTCTCTATCAAACTGTGCCATTTCCTACTGTTTTTTTCAAACTGACTTCTGCAGTCTGCAGTCTCCGAGTTTTTCCTTTCTCTCTCTCTCTCTCTTTCTCTCTCTCTAACCCTCCTTTTTCATCTCTTTATCTCTCTCTCTCTCGAAACAGTGTCTGGCACTAAAACTCCCAGGATCTCCTCAGACACTTCTACTGCTCTATAGACACCCACACAGGATGTGTGCATATGTGTGTGTGTGTGTGTGTGTGTGTGTGTGTGTGTGTGTGTCTGTCTGTGGGTGTGTGTGTCTCTGTGTGTGTGTGTGTGCGTGTGCGTGTGCGTGTGCGTGTGCGTGTGCGTGTGCGTGTGCGTGTGCGTGTGCGTGTGTGTGTGCGTATGCGTGTGCGTGTGCGTGTGTGTGTTTGTGTGTCTGTGTGTGTGGGTGTGTGTCTATGTGTGTGTGTGTGTGTGTGTGTGTGTGTGTGTGTGTGTGTGTCTGTGTGTGTGTGTGTGTGCTATCTGTTAGCTTCATGATGAGCATGAATACCTTCTCACAAAAGCATCCATGAGCTCTCACACAATGTGACAAAGAAAGAACGCACTGGCATAACAGCCATGAGGTTTCACTGAGCATTGTTTACACACGGCAAACAATACACTCATTGTGATGTCACAATGCTGAACATAATAGAGCCTAGTAGGTGAAGAAAAAAAGCCATCCCTCTCTCCCCTCTTTCTCTCTCCCTCTCCTCCTCTCTCTTTCTCTCTCCCCCTCTCTTTTACATGTTATGGTGATATTATGCACTACGGTAATAACTATAAATGTTTTTTGTTAACGTTTTAATTGTCATGAGTACAATGTTCCAATAACGGTCCCTTCTGCTCTCTCTCTCAATCTCCCTCTCTCTACTTTCCTCTCTCTCTCTCTGTCTCTGTCTATGTCTCCCTCCCCTCTCCCTCTTTCTGTTGGATGGCAGGTCTACTCACACCTCTGGCAGATTTAAGGGGCATCTGAGATGGGGGGGTGGGGTGGAAGAGGGTGCGAGGAGGACCACCGGGGTACAGACAGGGACACTGTGAGAGCAAGGGTGTGTTGGGACCATCTGTCCAGGCTACAGTCTGTGTGTGTCTGGTGTGTGTGTGTGTGTGTGTGTGTGTGTCTGTTTGTGTGTGCGTGCGTTTGTGCGTGTGCGTGTGTGTTAGTGTGTACGTGTGTGCCCTTGTGTGTACGCTTGTGTGTGTGTGTGTGTGTAAAAAGGAGTGTGGAGGGGGTAGAGACAGAGAAAGAGAGCGGGAGAGCGAAAGAAAAAAAGAGAGGGAAAGGGAGAGAGAATAAGAGAGAGAGAACATTTGGTCATTGCTAGATGAGGATAGATGGATGGTTGGGCAGAGGAGCACTTTATTCTTCACTTGTGAGAATAAACTCTTTTCTGTACATTTCAAACCAGGCAACAAAACTTTGTCCTTGATATTTTTTCAATATTTTGAATTGTTATTTATTTATTTTTCCTGAAATATCTTTGTTAATCTCAAGTAGGTCTAAGTGCACACATAGACATTAAGATCTCTGGCTTCTTTTATTCCTTACTCATTGTATGACTGCTTTGGCAATATAAATGCTGTATGTGTCGTGCCAATGAAGCACTTTAAATTGAACAGCACTTCAATTCAAAAAGAGAGGGAGACAGAGAGAGAGAGAGAGAGAGAGAGAGAGAGAGAGAGTGAGAATGAGAGAGATAGAGAGAGGGAGAATGAGAGTGGAGAAGGCATGACAGAGAGGTAAACAGATACAAACAGAGACTGATAGACAAATCGAGGGGAGAGAAGAGAGGAGAGAGGAATGCGGAATGGGAGTGGGAATGGGAGACAAAAGAGTTACAGGCACAGAAACAGAGAGACTGAAAGGGAGAAACACAGAATGAGAAAGAGAGAGAGAGAGAGAGAGAGAGAGAGAGAGAGAGAGCGACAGAG
>NC_137925.1:13458026-13463026 GCF_963457725.1 Sprattus sprattus
CACACACACACACACACACTCACACACACACACTCACACACACACACACACACACACACACACACACACACACAAATATATACACAAATGCATACACACACAGATATACAGGCAGAGCTCTCTCTTCGTGTAAATCCTGCAAAAATCCGGTGAATGGGTATTGTATTGTAATGATGCAAATTGCACGTGTCATTGTGCAAAGCCCGTCATGTGAAACATTGAGAATAACTAGTGTGATTGTTTTTTTTCTATTTCCTTGAGAATGCAATGTGCTGGAACTGATACTCCCTGTTCTTCTTATCTCTGTAACCCTGTTAAATAGACACTGCCTGTAAAGAATTCATCTGATTCTCACAGACTGCTATTCACAGAACACTATTGAGGCTATATGAAGCCTAGTATCCAACCCTACTGAGGCTATATGAAACCTAGTATCCAACCCTACTGAGGCTATATGAAACCTAGTATCAAACACTACAGAGGCTATATGAACCCTATTATCGAACCCTACTGAGGCTATATGAACCATAGTATCGAATCCCTACTGAGGCTATATGAACCATAGTATCAAACACTACTGAGGCTATATGAACCATAGTATCGAATCCCTACTGAGGCTATATGGAGCCTAGTATCAAACACTACAGAGGCTATATGAACCCTAGTATAAAACACTACAGAGGCTATATGAAGCCTAGTATCGAACACTACTGATGCTATATGAAACCTAGTATCGAACACTACTGAGGCTATATGAAGCCTAGTATTGAACCCTACTGAGGCTATATGAACCATAGTTTCAAACACTTTTGATGCTATATGAAGTCTAGTATCGAACACTACTGAGGCTATATGAAACCTAGTTTCGAACACTACTGAGGCTATATGATCCATGGTTTGGAACACTACTGAGGCTATATGAACCGTAGTATCGAACACTACTGAGGCTATATGAACCATAGTTTCGAACACTACTGAGGCTATATGAAACCTAGTATCGAACACTACTGAGGCTATATGAACCATAGTTTCGAACCCTACTGAGGCTATATGAACCATAGTTTCGAACACTACTGAGGCTATATGAACCATAGTATCGAACACTACTGAGGCTATATGAAGCCTAGTATTGAACCCTACTGAGGCTATATGAAGCCTAGTATTGAACCCTACTGAGGCTATATGAAGCCTAGTATTGAACCCTACTGAGGCTATATGAGGCCTAGTATTGAACACTACTGAGGCTATATGAAGCCTAGACTGGCTGCCATAGGAATACAGAAGGCCTGACAGGGGGGAAAGAACTCCAGCTTTGTTGCGCGGGTTTGTTTGTGTTGAGGGATCAAACAGAATTTAATTCTACCTCTCTCACTCCCCTTTTCTACCCCTCTCTCTCTCTCTCTTTTGCTCTCTCTGTCTCTCTCTCTCAAACACCCACACACAGAGATGCACAAGCACACACACAAACACACACAGACACACACACAAACAGTTCTCTGTCTGGTGGAGTTTATGAATTATTCTGTGACCCGAGTTGCCTGGGAAATATACAGTATATTATAAGAATTTTGGATTTCAAGAATCTGTAGATATATATATGTGTGTTTGTGCGTGTGCGCCGCATCTGTGTGTATGTGTGGAGGGGTTTTAAACCCTCTTGTGGTGTTCACGTCTGTAGAATCCATTGTCAATGTTCACTCAAATATGGATCAACTAATTATCCTTTCAATCTGGCAGACAAAAGCCTTGGCTCAGCTTTTGTGAAAAACATGTTTAAAACGAATGTCCATTGAGCTAAAAAAGGGTAAAGTAGTGTGCAATTACACCAAAGAGAAAAATGGGAAGTTTGAGAGTAAAAAAAGAAAGGACCTGGAAGAGTATCTACAAAGAATCCATGCTGATAATCAGAGGCATGTGGCATATCATGTCACCAGCAGACACTCCTCTAGCTGGGGAAATAGGTTTGGATAATGGCCGCCCAGGTGGAGAGAGGTACAAGTGCTCTGTGCAAGGTCTGCATCGGCTCCTGGCCCTAATGGGGCACCTTATTGTGTCAATGGAAGCTTATGGTGATTTCATGGGGAAAAGAAACAATTAAGATGATGAGACATTGGGCAGGTGTTTTTTTTGTTTCTGAAGGTAAATAACTCTATGACTGTAGGGCCAATTCTGACCTATCAGTCTTCTTAATGTGGAAGGAGAGATCTTCTTTAGTGTGGTAGCAAGGAGGTTGGTCTCCTATTGCAAGGTGAAGTCGTTTGAGAGATATTTCCGAGCAGAAAGGAGGAATCCCAGTAGCATGATTTGGCATCAGATTCAGGCTGCAAGGACAGAAGGCAGAGGTGTTTTTGGAACTCGCTAATGTGTTTGGGTCGGTGCCACATAGTCTGTTGTGGAAGATATTCGGCTTCTTTCGGGTCCCTGAGAACATTTCGGAGTTAGACTAAGCATATGCTGAGAATATTTAGTTGTGCTTCAACACAAGTTACCACACCACATCCTGTCAGCATCTGGAGATTGGAATCATGGCTGGATGCATCATTTCATGGCTGGCTATCACCATGGCAATGGAGGTAATTGAAAGGGCATGTAAATGGCTTGTTGGTGGTCAAAGGCTGCAGGATGGGTTGCATCCAATCCGACCTTATATGGATTACATGACAACGCTTGCAACAACTTCTTCATGTACCCATCGACTGTAAGTCAAGTTGAATGACAATCTGAAATGGGCAAAAATGAAAGTGAAACCCAGCAAATGTTTCTGTCATTAAGGGAAGGGAGGGATGGTGAGGTGATTCCTTCTATTGTATAAAAAACGGTGAAGCGCTTAGGCAGGTGGTACGATTTGGTGTCAAGTGACAGAGGGCAGGTTGCAGAGCTTAGAGAATTAAAAGTGATTGATTGATTGATTGATTAATAGTAATTGATATTAAGGATATCAGTACCATATGTGGGCACACACAAAACCAGTGGAGATAGGTGCTAGAACTAATTCAGCCACATTGCTTCTCTTGGATTTTTGGTTTCAGAGGACAGACGACAGAGCTTTCAAGCAGCAATAAGGAGTTCTGTTCCAAAACTAGCAAGCTTACTACCTAAAAGGCATGCAAAAACCTTGCAAACATCACCAACAGCCAAGTCGACACTGATAGAAACTTGCCAACACACTAACTGGTGTCTTTTGGCAGTATAGCTTGAAATGCCATGCTGTGAAAGCTTGGAACTCTGCACACAGAACTTCATAGGGCATATTCTGGATGTCTAGTGGGAAAGACAAAGGTGTTTATCTGTCCTTGCACATGACCATATCCTATCAAAATGAATTTGAGGATGGTACCAATATATATAAAACCATTCCTCAAAAGTGTCAAATTATTGCACAGTGTAACTTTTTAAGGATCTGTCTGAGTTTGCTGAAAAAGCAGGCGGGCACAGATTACTTAGGGTTATGTGTACTAACCTGAATGAAATAAAGAAGCTGCTGTTGCAAGATGTTCTGGGAGTCGGCATGCTGGCATACATTGACATTTTACAAGATCTTCTATATTTGGGCAAACCTAGAGCCTGTATGAACGAGGCATGGTTATAGTTGAAGAGGCCATACTTAGAGGCACCTTAATCTATCTCTTTTGGAGGTGTCTTGGGCCTACCACTGATGGTGGAAGGTGCCCCTTTTGACAACCCAAGTGAAATACCCACAAAGACATCTTTGTTGTTGTTGTGGTTGTTGTTGTTATTGTTGTTAGGTATGACGGATGTCATGCAACCTGCTGTGTTACAACACTTAGGTGTTGGGTAAGAGAACTTGCATGTGACAGTGAGGTTTGGCCCCTGTGGGAAGTCCCCAACCAATGGCACCTGGAATTCAATATTTCTTCCTGTGTATGAGTAAACATATAAATAAACAATGAAGCATGGGACTCTGTCTTCTCCCTCAGTGGCCTGGCTTTGCCTATTGTGCTGAGCTGAGCATGCAAGGCACAGCAATGTTTCCACCAATCAAACTGACTCTCTGTCCCTCTCACCCTCTCTCCCTCTGTGTGTGTGTGTGTGTGTGTGTGTGTGTGTGTGTGTGTGTGTGTGTGTGTGTGTGTGTGTGTGTGTGTGTGTGTGTGTCTGTGTGAGAGAGGAGCCTGAATCTGTGGTAGCAATTAGATTAAAGTGAGAAGAGGGGAGCACACACAGCTGCTGCTACTAATAAACATGAACACCATCCAATTGTGTGTGTGTGTGTGTGTGTGTGTGTGTGTGTGTGTGTGTGTGTGTGTGTGTGTGAGTCTGTGTGTGAGTGTATGTGTTTGTGGCTGCACGTGTACAAATGGTGTGTGTGTCTATGTGCATGTGTTTGTGTGTGTGTGTGTGTGTGTGTGTGTGTGTGTGTGTGTGTGTTAGCATGTGTCTGTGGGCGCACACTACACACACACATCCACCGGCAGCATTACCAGTCTATATGTATGCAAATGTGAGTACACACACACACACAGCTGTGTGCTGCCTCCGCCATTGCATCAAATAACCCCCCACCCTCCTCTCTGAGGCCTTAGGTCTGGGCCTGCCTCCCTGCCCCCCTGCCTCCCTGCCTTCTTGCCCCCCTAACCCCCTGCCAGCCTCACTGACTGACTGACTGACTGACTGACTGACTGACTGACTGACTGACTGACGGAAGCCCACCCATCCATCTAGCTCCTTTAGCAGCGTCTCCTTTCAGCTCCTGCCGGCCCTAATCTAATAAAGCACAAGCCTATCGTGTTGGCATTTAATTCCGTCAACATTGTGCAAGGCAATATTCACAATCTGATTACCTAACCCTGACTGGGGCCCTCGGTGGTGGTGGTGGTGGTGGAGGGGGTGGGGTAGAGACGGAGGGGGTAATTTACATTTTGAATGGGGTGTACACGCACACACACATACACACACACACACACACACACACACACACACACACACACACATACATACTAAAGCATGTACGCACAGATTTGATTGTATAATAGCCTAAG
>NC_137925.1:13478026-13480526 GCF_963457725.1 Sprattus sprattus
ATCTGCATCCTGTACCTCAAATAATGCAAATCACAATCACTCACTCACTCCCACACACACACACACACACACACACACACACACACACACACACATTTAGTGGTCCACTAAGGGGGGTCTTGTGCTTGTCTGCGTCCCTAACGACCAACAGCCGTGTATCAATGTCACCCTCGTAACAAGAGGTGGCTCGCACACCGCAGGGGGTGTATCCACAATGCACAAATACACACATACACACACACACACAGACACACAAACACACACACACACACTCACACACACACACACACACACACACACACACACACACACACACAACACACACACACACACACACACAAACACACACACACACACCACAGGAGGTAGAGCCCCATATGAACTTGAAGACACAACATAATCTCTATCTCTCTTTCTCTCTCTCTTTCTCAAGAAACACAAACACACACACACACACACACACACACACACACACACACACACACACACACACACACACACACACACACACACATAAACATCCTATTCACTCAAACTTATTTTGGAAGATCCAAAGACATGAATACACACAAGCAAAATATATACGTACACACAGATACAAACGCCACCTACATACACTTGCTCTCTGAAGAAGAACACACACAGGCAAACACACACACACACACACACACACACACACACACACGTACACATTCAGACACTCCCCTCTGCCATCTGTCAGTGTGGGAGGATCCACCTGGTGCCCGGCCCAGCTACACACACACACACACACACACACACACACACACACACACACACACACACACACACATACACAACTACACACAGGACTCTCTCTCACACACAGAGAACTATACACAATTATACTCTCTCTCACACACACATACATACATACACAACCACCTTCTCTGTCACACACAGCACTTTACATAACCACACTGTATCACACAGAGAACTGTGCACAACCCTAATTCAAACTTTATTTGGATAGTATGTCTTCAGAGGGTATACATGTAACATTTCAACACTTTATAAGTTGAGATCAACAGTTTAGCTGCTTTTGTTTTGTCTGTAGATATTCAACAGACTTTATATAGTCTGCTAAAAAAGAAAAACCAAAACAGCTCTCCTGTTAAAAAGGAGTTTTCATAGTCTTGCTTGGTCAGGTGGACGTAATTTTGAGAACGGCCAGAACTACGGACACAACCTGCATTATTTAAAAATAACTAAATTGGTTGCCATGGTGCGGTCGCGAGTGGGTGCCTGTCTCGGTGGCTCTCTTGCGGGTGGACCATTGTCTGGTGGCCTGGATCGCGGACTGCCATGCCGGCTGACCAAAGTGCCCGGGACTGCGAGCCGACCTGTCGAATGTGCTGGTGAGCAGCACCGGCGCCCCGCAGGGAACTCCTTTGTCGGCTGCATCGGGGAAGACAGGCGAGGCGGAGTGCAGAACGCTGGTGGAGAGTTTTGTGGGGCGGTGTGGCACCGATGGCCTCCAGCTCAGCGTCGGAGAGACCAAGGAGCTTGTGGTGGACTACCGGCGGAGCGGAAGGAGGAGCCCCCCAACTCCTAACTGGATGGTCTGGACACAGTCGGGGAGGAGAGAACGCGAGGAGGCTGGACTGTTTTTATTTTTGTTTTTATTTTGATTCCTATCTTATTTCTGTTCTATGTCTGATTCCTATTCACTTCATAAATCTTGCTGCTATGACACCTGAATTTCCCTCACGGGATTAATAAAAGTTTATCTTATCTTATATAGGAAATAAGTGACGATTCATGACATTACCTACATACTCTCAGAATATCTGATTATAAGGGCAGGTAGCACGGGCTGAGCGGAAATCAGCATCCAGGACCTGATGCTCAGCTGAGGTTGTCAGTGTGGTAGAGCTGGGTGACACACACACACACAACCCCACACACACACACACCCACCCACCCACACACACACACACACACACACACACACACACACACACACACACACACACACACACACAAACACACACACACACACACCCACACACCCACACACCCACACACACACAAACACACAAACACACAAACACACACACACACACACCCACACACACACACACACACACACCATTCACGCATCAGTAACTTTCAGCTCAGCAGTAAATGCACTCAAGGAAAAAGCCCATAGAGTACTCATTGCTATAAAATTTTAAATTCTACAATATAAATATACCAATCACACTTTGGTCCAAATGATTGGACAGCACAAGACCATTTGGAAGTGAGGTCTGTCTTACCCTACCTGCCAGAGATACGAAGCAGAGGCAAATCATGACAGACTCTGTGAGCACGACACTGAGGAGACATAGACAAATATGGCTGCCAAAACAGAACATGGGCTCCCTGGCAGACAGGGGGGGTTGGAACAGAGGAGCGCTTTCTTCTTCACTGTGAAAAGAAAATCATTTTCTGTTCATTTAAAACCAACTACCAAAACTTAAAAAACTTAAAAAATGGC
>NC_137925.1:13488026-13490526 GCF_963457725.1 Sprattus sprattus
AGAACAGAGAATCAGGAAATATAAAAGGAAGCCCTGTTGGACAAATGAGTCTGACTGTCAGCCACAAGAGAACAGTGATCTACCCGTCTTCACAAAGAGAGAAAGATAGAGAGGGACAGAGGGAGGGGGAGAGAGGGATAATAATATTTGTTGGCAGTGCTGACTGTCTCTTGTCTCGTGGAGGTTCACACTCACAGTTTCATGTTAGGATGCAGACACACAGAACATTTTTGTGAATGATGGCAATTTATCCGATAAAGAAAAATTCTTTATCAATAACGTATTGTTTTGAATCTGTCGTTGTTTTCTGCGTAAAATATTGAAGACAGAGGAGCAAAGGGATCTTCACAGAGTGAAAAGAGAGACAGAGAGAGAGAGAGAGAGAGAGAGAGAAGGGGAGCTTTTAGGATGCAGGGGCGCCCCAGTAACAAAGGCTGGGGATACTGTCCTGCTCCTCAGGGACCTGGAGCCCATCAGCCTGCCTCTTGTGCCCCACTCTTCTGCCTCTCTACAGGGGGAAGAGCTCAGCACACTGCCCCTCTGTTCTGGAGGTCCCTAGAGGGTTGAATAACCAGCTCATCCTGCTCAATACACACACATACACTCACACACGCACACGCACACACACACACACACACACACACACACACACACACACACACACACACACACACACATACTCACACTACATGTATACATTTGTATGTTTATGTCATGAAGGGAATTAATACAGCGTTTAGGAGCATTACTGGAAATTAAACACAACATTTCTACATTGGTATATAGAGTAAATTAAAACTACAACAGGTGCTACAATAAAGCATAATTGTACTTAATCTGATTTGCCATTAGAAAGCTGCATTTAATTTGAGCTATGTTATTTAATTTGGTAATAGTTTGCATAA
Organism: Sprattus sprattus; assembly: GCF_963457725.1. Taxonomy (NCBI): domain Eukaryota; kingdom Metazoa; phylum Chordata; class Actinopteri; order Clupeiformes; family Clupeidae; genus Sprattus; species Sprattus sprattus. The sequence continues at coordinate 13,488,932 of NC_137925.1, forward strand.
ATATGCATTTGCTTGTGTGCATTTGTGTGTGTTTGTATGTGAGTGTGGGAGGTGGGAATGTGTGTGTGTGTGTGTGTGTGTGTGTGTGTGTGTGTGTGTGTGTGTGTGTGTGTGTGTGTGTGTGTGTGTGTGTGTGTGTGTGTGTGTGAGTGAATGAGTAAGTGAGTGATTGAATGAGAGAGAGAGAGAGAGAGAGAGAGAGAGATAGAAAGGTGCACAGGAAGAGGGTTTGTTTATTGGTGGAAGAATCAGCTCTTGTAAAGTAATTTTAACTGCTGGACTGGGAGCTAAAAGTGCTTTCAGCACTAGTCAGGCATGGCCACTAGCCACCACATGGACACACACACACACACACACACACACACACACACACACACACACACACACACACACACACACACACACACACACACAAACACACACATACACACACACACCATACTAACTGACAAACACAACTAGACGACAACAAGACATACACAGCATAACATACAGGCATACACATATATGGGCCATTCTACCGAATTGGTGCAAAGTCAGGTCGGAAATATTTAGTTTTTTTTTATGTTTTATTCCCAAAACTTTGTCCGTATGTATATTGTACCATATCTAAAGTACACTTATCTAGTAAAAGAACAGTCAATTTTTATATTGTATTTTCAGAATGTGTTGGAATGTTTTTCCTCTTCCAAAAATTGTCACTACCGAAACATCACATTAACTATAGTAAAAAAGTATTATTATTGACCTGTTCAGATTGTGTTTCCTTCCCTTCTCTGAAGAGTATTTTTACAAATATTTCTTGAAGGTTTTCACAATGAAATCCATAAAAATGAATTTTTTACCAAATTTTCAAGTTCAATTTATACAATTCATCAAAATCTAAGTGCAATATTTCTTTGTAAAATGCAAAATACTGATCATATTGATTCCAGAGTTGTTGATTGATGAAATTGAACATACATTAATCCAATCAGTATCATAACATTTTAGTTGATTACTCAATATACTTAATTTTTTACAAAACATCCTGTGTTTCGGTAGTGCTGCACTGTTTCGGTAGTGCCATCCAGTGTTTCGGTAGTGACTGCACTGTTGGATAGATGTTCATTTCTCTCCCAAAATCTTCCAAAAGGTGCTCTGGGCCGCCCTTTAGTCCACACAACACATTTATTAAAAAAATTATCGGATTGAACTACTTACCATTTCATTTTGTCACTACTGAAATCATCAGGTCACTACCATATGTTTCGGTAGTGACTGTTTCGGTAGTGACAATTCTAGCTAATTTTAAGCATAAATAAAGAATTCTAGCAAGCACACGGCTTTCAAACACATCTTTGAAGAGGTGAACACACATACAAACATAAGATTTTCCATGAAACCCCAAAAGGTTTACTTAATTGAAGAAAACATGCGTTTCGGTAGTGACAATTCTTAAGGTTACACGTCGATTTTCAGACTTTGGAACACATTTATATAAAAACTATGGGATTTAGCTACTTACCATTCAACCATGAGGGACAGAGATGCAGTGTCACTGCATGGTCAAAAATGTAGAGTCGTGGCTAAAACACAGGCTCAGCCAATGGACT
>NC_137925.1:13495526-13505526 GCF_963457725.1 Sprattus sprattus
CTATGCTTCTCTCAAGGGGAATGAAGAAGGCAATAGAGCACATCGACTGTGTGTGTGTGTGTGTGTGTGTGTGTGTGTAAGCCCACAGAGTACATGTGTGTTTAGGTACATCCATGACTGCATGTGTATGTGTGCATGTCCATCTGAGTGGCTGTGTGTGTATTTGTTGTGTGTAAAGTGTTAATCTCTATTTGCCAACCTCCACTCTCCCTCCCTCTCTTGAGTGCTTTACTGTGTGTGTGTTGTAACATGTATGTGTGTGTTTTTGGGTTTTGTGCGGGTGTGCCTATAGCATATGTGCAGTGTTAAAATAAATCCATTAAAGTTGCGCTTATCAGGTGCAAGCAGAGCACCCAGCAGGGGAGTAGCATGGATAAACACACACACACACGCACGCACGCACACACACACACACACACACACACACACACACACACACACACACACACACACACACACACAGACACACACACAAACACAAGCATAGCTCGAGAAGAGAGGACCTAAGAGAAATGGTGGAGAAAACCCAAGGACCTGAATAATCAGCCAGCAGGAGTCTCTGTCTCTCTCTCACACACACACACACACACACACACACACACCATCATAATATACCTGGTGATCCCTCTCAGAGTGAGTAGGAGGGTGGTATCAAGGGAGCGAGAGAATGACGGAGAGATCACAGCAGGGAGTGAGAGGAGGAGAGAGGGAGGAGAGAGGGAGGAGAGAGGGAGGTAAGAGAAGACAGAGAGTGATGGAGGACGTTTCGACCAGGCGCAGAGGAGGATAGCAGGATGCCAGGAGATGAGGCTAGAGAAACTCACTCACACACACACACACACACACACACACACACACACACACACATTCTCACACACACTGTGCCTACCATACACACACACACACACACACACAAACTGGGAGATGCAAAACTAGGCAAACTCACATTTATCACACACTAATGAACATATTCTCTCTCTCTCTCTCTCTCTCTCTCTCTTGGAATGTGTGTGTGTGTGTGTGTGTGTGTGTGTGTGTGTGTGTGTGTGTGTGTGTGTGTGTGTGTGTGTGTGTGTGTGTAGATGAGTTGGTGAGTGGGTAGGGTTGTAGGGTAGGGCCTCTCATCTGGGCCAAGGAGCGAGGCAGAGAGAAGGAGATAAAAGATACTCTGTGCATCACGTATGTGGGAAGGAGGGGGAAGAGACAGAGGGAGCAGGAGAGTCTCACAAGTTATAGATCATGACGGTGTGTCCGCTCTGGGAAGCGAGGGCTATGCGTCGATCGGAAAAATTCTCGGTGGGTTATGTTTGGTGTCAGAGTTCTCTGCCACACCAGCATTTCACGCAAAATAGTGCACCAGAAAAGCTGAGATGACATCAAAACTGTTTTGTGCACATAACGGACAGACGTGTTTATCTCATAGAACACATAATGCGGACACATGTGTATATTTCATAATGTATTACACAAACAAATCGCCCCAGTCCACGGACTAAGGCGTGAACGTGAACGGTAATAGTACTTTAGATGCATCATGATATCTATGATTGCAGGTTGTGCATGTTCATTAAATGTTTTTTGATTTCTGTCTGCTTTTTTCACACAAATCTACCTTTCAACATAAAAATACTCTTTCTTTTTTATTTGGGCTAGTCTAATTAATTTAGGCAAACGAAATCTGAAGAATGCTTGTCTACCAGGGATTTAGATATTTTGCAAGCCCTGCAATTATTCTCTCCATCTTCTCTCCTCCGTCATCAGTAACAGCGCTCATAAAATCACCCCCTTTCAGCGTGTTTCGTCCCAATGTTTTGTGCAGACAGGGTCATTCACAAGCTCGATTAGATCATAAAACCTTGATGGAGCAGGGGGTTACCGTTATACCGCTGTATTATTGCTGTTGTTGTTGTGTGTGTGTTTAGCTCCATATCTCTCTCTCTCTGTTCTTCCTCTCTCTCTCTCTCTTCATCTTCTTTCTCTCTTCTGACTGGTTCTCTTGTATCATTGTATCATGATCTTTGTGTAACTAACTCCCCACTGCTGCCCCCCCCCCCCCCCCCCCCAAAAAAAAAGAAATAATCCTCTAAACAAAACAAAACAAAAAAACTAGGGGTTCAAATAAAGCTCTGGGATCTGATAACTTCACAAAGCTTCAACTCTTCTCAATTAATGGCCAAGAAACACAAAAAGACTCCATAGGACGGATCCTATAGGCTGTTTGGTTTTCTAACGGGGATAGGAACAGTTGCTTGGTGATGGCCCAGTGTGGAGGGCAAGGGAAAGGCTGAGGGCGGGGAGAGAAAGAGAGATTGATAGAAAGGGGGAGAGTGGGAAAGACAGAGGATAGAGGGAGAGAGAGAGAGAAATGCACAATGCTTCCTGAGCCCAGGGTAGAGAACAACTTAGAGAGGACAAGGAAGAAGGTGAGAGAGAAAACGAGTTATAACTTAATAAAAGAAAGTAGAAAGGCAAAAAAAAGGAAGAAAGAATGTCTGAATATACAAGGCATAAAGAAAGTAAGAAAAGTGGACACAGTGAACTACAGAGAGAAAAGTGCAAAAGAAGTGAGGGCTAGAGAGGGGGTAGAAACCCAACAAAGAGATAACATTTGCTAAAATAAGTGTTTCCTGGACAGTTGGCACGATTGAGAGACACAGCAGGACATACATGAAGCAACGGCACCCAACAGCGAACTCTCTTTCAGACACACACACACACACACACACACACACACACATACAGGGCCGAGCACACTAACAAGAGTCCAGATTTATGGGGGAGGGGGGTCATGAATATGCGTGGGTTTGTATGTAATAGTGTGTGTGTGTGTGTGTGTGTGTGTGTGTGTGTGTGTGAATGTGTGTGTGTGTGTGTGTGTGTGTGTGTGTGTGTGCGTGTGTCCAGAGGAGAAGAGACGGGGGATTCTCTGTCATCTCTGTGATCCTGAGACAGAAGGATGGAGGGGGGGGGGGGTGGGGGCATAATAGCACCTCCCTCCGCGAAGGATGGGGGGCTGGATGAATGGGGGAGGGGGCAAATGAGCTCCCACGACAAATTGGGCGTGAGGTGCGCGGACGGCAACATAAGAGGGACAGAAAGGACAAGAATGAAAGCTTTCATGTGTGAATGTTTGAGGAGCAGATTTGTGTTACCTCATTCAAAATGGACAGAGTACAAAACAACAAAGAGGGGAGAGAGAAATAAAGAAATAAGAGTTTCATCTGCTACTTACACACACTCATACAAACACATACACACACACACACACACACACACACACACACACACACACACACACACACACACACACACACACACACTATAATATTGGATTTGCCTTGATATTAGTTACTATAACTTTCGATTACATGATGTTAGTGTAGTGAAAGTGTATGCTCACTTTACAGAAGGAATGCATCATGAGCAGAATGGATGAAAAGGGGGAAAGGAAAGGGAGAGTAGTGTAAATTGTTATGGATTTTACTTCATCTAAAAAAAAGAAAAGCCTGAGGATAGCCAAGTGAGGCCCTCCCCTTGTGAATCAATTGGCAGGACCTACGGTATTGTTGTACGTATTAATGTTTATTATACGGCTCTTCAGAACGTTCCAAAAAGCCCCGTTGATTTGAATGGGCCATCCCCAACGTTCGCAGGTACTTATTTTCATATAATGACCTGCATATAATGACCGCTGTGCTGTCAATGGCAACGGGTTTTGTGCTTCTGATATAGGTCTTTCGTATCATTCCGAAAGTATTGAGTCCGGTAACTTATCAATGGAGTTTCAGCGGACTGTTGAGCAGCTGTGTTCTAAAGAATGTTCAACGTCTTTAAAGTTCAACGTCTTTGGCGAACTATTTCTCTGCTTTTTAACACTACGTATAGTAACAAATACATTGTAAAAAGACACACTGTGTTAAGTTATTTTTTTTGTTTTGGCAAGTTGCCGTATAATAAGCGGGATAATGTATAGAACGCAGGTCCTTATCGGAAAATAAGTCCCTTCAGGGCGAAGCAAGACACCTCCGCTTCGCGTCGGTGTCCGGTTCACCCTGTCGGGACTTATTTTCCGATAAGGACCTGCGTTCTATACATTATCCCTTACATAACATATAGGCCTATAATATTAGATTTACCTTGATATTAGTTACACTAACGTTCAACAACAAGATGTAAGTGTAGTGAAAGTGTACGCTCATCATTGATCGCTTGTGTCATTTTTTGAGTGGCTAGTCTATATATTTATGACAGGCCTACACGATTTATTTGGTTAAAATTCCATATTTTTTTATGAATTATTTTTTTTTTTGGTGAAATGTGGTTTAGTACTTTAATGTGCAAATGGTTATGGTATCTTGTGTTGATTAGCTAAGCATGCATAGAGGCAGAGAGATAAAAAGATGAATAAAAAGGAGGACAAAAAGAATGCAGCAAAAACAGAAAGGCTGAAAAGGGGGAAAGGAAAGAAAGAGTAGTTTAAATTGTTATGGATTTTACTTCATCTAAAAAAGGTGCCTGAGGATAGCCAAGGGACGCCCTCCTCTTGTGCATCAATTGGCCAATCACGTGGGGGCATCACATGAGAATTACTGGTCTGATTGGAGGTTCAAAACCATAGAAACCCTGGAGGCCATGCTTATCATGCCTCTCTCTACAAAACACATACAAACACACCTGAACACACACATACAAACACACTAGCACACACAAACACAAACAGCCTGCAGCTCTTTTTTGTGCACACACAAAAACACACACACACAGCAGGGAGTTCAGAGTAGTTCAACTGTCCCATTCCTGGAAAATCTGTGCTCAACTTTATTATTCAGACGAAGGATTGAGTGCACACACACACACACACACACACACACACACACACACACACACACACACACACACACACACACACACACACACACACACTCACAAAACAGACACAGAAGAGCTTTGCAGGTTGATTGACAGGGAAGATACATAATACTGTGATTATTTGTGTGTGTATGTTTGTGTGTATTTGTGTACGTGTGTGACTGAGTGTGTGAGTGCATGCATGTCTGTCTGTATGCCTTTGTGCTTGTGTGTGTGATCCTGTAAAGGGGAGATGAAACAGCGCTGTCTCCAGTGTGTGGCGTTTGAGCGGTGTGTGTCCTTGAGCGGTGTGTGTTCTTGAGTGGTGTGTGTTCTTGAGTGGTGTGTGTTCTTGAGCGTTGTGAGTTCTTGAGCAGTGTGTGTTCTTGAGCGGTGTGTGTTCTTGTTTTTACCTCCAGCAAGGAGGTTATGCGATCGGGTCCGTTCATTTATTTATTTATTTATTTGTCCGTTTGTCTGTCTGTGGACAAGATTTCTCAGAAACTACTGAGCGGATCTTTCTGAAATTTTCACAAGAGGTGGATCTTGCTCCTGGGACATCCCCATTACAATTTCAGATTTCAGGATGATCCGGATCTGGAGCAATCTGAGATTTCTGACCTCCAGCAAGGGTTGACGTTGAATGATTCACATTGTAGTATGGGTGAGGATTTTGGTTCGTGGAAAATCCCAATGAGGTTATTTGTCAAAACAAGGAATGATGTTTAGACTAATACACAATCTTTCTCTCAATGTCCCAATACGATATTGAAAGGAATGATGTTTAGACTAATACATGATCTTTCTCTCAATGTCCCAATACGATATTGATCCTAACATTGCTTCGCGTGACTAACTAAACGTATGTGATACGTTGTCACTGTAATCGAAAACTGTGCATTGGGATCGAGCAAGTGCTTGATACAAGATTTACACTGAGTTTTGGGTGTATAGCCTACAACGTCACTTTGTGAATACAACGTCGTTGAAACGCAGTACTGCAATTAACGGACCCTTGCTGGAGGTCAGAAATCTCGGATTGCTCTTGTCTTATTCATAAGCTGACTACCTGCACAGGTCATGTCTCCGGATGCTCTTTGTCACGTCATTTCCTGTGATTGAACTAAAGGCAGAGGTTATGCCATGTCATTAGTGAACATAAGAATGACATGAACATGAAGATGAGAATGACATGAAAATAGGAGGCAATATATACTCATGTATTTAAAAGCATTTCTGAAACCCACACTTCTTTCCATTCCATTCCATACAAGCTGTTCTAACAAATGGAGGGCCTTGGTGTATAGCATACAGTATATATTATATATTTATATGATATATCAGGTTCAAGTTCATGTTCAAAGCCAGCTCGTCCGTGGCCCCCTGTAGGAATCCCTCTAATGACCAACCCCTGTCTGCTGCCTGCTATTGATCAGGGAGGGAGGATTAGTATTGTCCCAAAGGTCAGTTTGTTGACCTCTTGACCCTTCAACTGCTTGGCATTTCTGGGTCGGGGGAAAGAGGTCACGGAGTGGCCTAAGGAGGGATATGACAGGAGTCTCTGGGGATGCAGGAAGCTGTGTGTGTGTGTGTGTGTGTGTGTGTGTGTGTGTGTGTGTGTGTGTGTGTGTGTGGGTGTGGGTGTGTGTGTGTGTTTGTGTGTGTTTGTGTGTGAGAGAGAATTAGAGGTAGCCCTCTTTTTCACTTCACAACAGCAGACATAATACCTGTGATCAGTAGTGTGAATACTGTGTGTGTGTGTGTGTGTGTGTGTGAGTGTGTGTGTGTGTGTGTGTGTGTGTGTGTGTGTGTGTGTGTGTGTGTGTGTGTGTGTGTTTGTGTGTGTGTGTGTGTGTGTGTGTGTGTGTGTGTGTGTGTGTGTGTGTGTGTTTGTGTGTGTGTGTGTGTGTGTGTGTGTGTGTGTGTGTGGGTGTGTGTGTGTGTTTGTGTGTGTTTGTGTGTGAGAGAGAATGAGAGGTAGTCCTCTTTTTCACTTCACAACAGCAGCCATAATACCTGTGATCAGTAGTGTGAATACTGTGTGTGTGTGTGTGTGTGTGAATGAGTGTGTGTGTGTGTGTGTGTGTGTGTGTGTGTGTGTGTGTGTGTGTGTGTGTGTGTGTGTGTGTGTGTGTGTGTGTGTGTGTGTGTGTGTGTGTGTGTGTGTGTGTGTGTGTGTGTGTGTGAGTGTGTGTGTGTGTGTGTGTTTGTGTGTGAGAGAGCGTGTATGCGCGGAAAAAAAAACACATGCACGCTCATCTGCCACACAAAGGAAGGAATTACTCCCCTGGGTATTCTGTAGACCAGCAAACAGGCTTTACTAGCATGACTATGTAGCAGTATTGCCCAAGCAGTGGAATACGTGCAATGGATATACCATACAACACAATGGAATACAAAAGATTAGATAGATAAAATTAAAAAATACAAAAAATATAAAAAACAGTAGAAACAGTAGAATCTTAATCATTTATTTTTATTTGTATTGCTTTCTTATGTCTTTTGTCTCCTATTCTGTCCTCCTGTTATTTCTCTTTTCTCTGAAGAGAACTCTGTAAGGGGCGCCAGGGAGATATGGTTAACAGAGTGATGAGAGATGAAATGACAGAAAAGGATCTGCCAACTCAGTCTCAGTTAGAGGGACCAACAGGGAGATATGAGAAATAAAAAAATATGGATGCACACACACACACACACACAGTTTCACACACACATACACACACACACACACACACACACACACACACACACAGTTTCACACACACAGATACAGGCGTGCGCTCACACACGGTGTGGAGCAACTTTACGGCAGCTTCAACACAAAGAGCACGGAGATTTAATAACACACATCACTGTGGAGACGGGAGCAGGAGAACGCAGGCGGATCACAATAAGAGGTGAAATCCTACAAGGCAATTTATCCCCACGAGCTGAATGACGGAGCAGGGAGGAAGAGAGGCCAAACTGAGAAGAGAAGACTGAGAGAGGGAGCGAGGAGACATGGGAGTTTAGTGAAAGAGACCGGAAAAGAGAGAGAGCGAGAGAGAAAGACTAAGAGAGAGATAGTGTGAGAGTGTGAAGAAAGAACAGAGGAAAGAGTGGAGAGAGAGGAAGTACATGAAAGAATGGAGAGAGAGGGACTGAATGAAAGAGAGGAGAGAGAGAGAGTGTAAATGAGAGTGAAGTGAGGTAAGAGAGGGATGGAGAAAGGAGAAAGTGATCTTTATTTAGCCCTCATCTCATGTCTCCTGTGCTCCCCAGGCACGTCCTCTACAGGCTGGAGGTCAGATAATGAGGTTCCACTCTTCTCTCTGGGTGAGCAGGACACGGGCCGAGGGGCTTTTCTAAAGCAGGCCAAGGTTTCCATGGAGACCAGGGCCAGGATACACACACTGTGCCCTGAGCAGGGACTTCTGTGGGAAAACCCTCTGTGGGAAGTCCATATATGACTACAGACACCAATCCCTCCAACTACTCCAGATCAGCAGCAAACAAAACAAATCCTGAAGACCAGCAACTACTAGTATGGACCATAATCAACTGCTGAAGACCAGGAACTACTAGTATGGACCATAATCAGCTGCTGAACTCCTACACTGGGTCCATATTAGTGGACCAGCAGGAAACAGTGAACTACTAAAAAGTCACAGCAACGGTAAAACGGCTACACAGCAAAACGGTCATCAATGCTGCTGTGGCCATATTCTAAATGAGGAGGTGAAAGCATAAATGCAAATAACATCTTCACATTACGTCAACTACATCTAGGCCAACAACAGGCCCAACAGTTGCAACATGTCAGGTTTGTGTAAAAAGTGCTTGATTTATTTTCTGCTCATCAAAATGCAAAATATTGGGGGAAAAAACAGTCATATGCAAATCTGTCATCACTTCTGACGCACACCTCGCAGCTGTCAACACTTTTGACACACAATTTGCATCAAACACACACACACACACACACACACACACACACACACACACACACACACACACACACACACTCACACACACCACAAAAGAACCAGCAGCACGACGGGTAAAGTAAACGACACTCACTGGCAGCCTGTACCCGTGCCTTGCGGCTGACCACGAGTCCAAAGGAATTCTGGGCGACACATTCGTAGTCGCCCTCGTCCGTCGAGCTGTCCAGCCGAGTCTTCTGGAAACAGCCAATCAACAGCGAGCCGTTGGCGAACATGGCGTAGTTCTGGTCGGCCGAGAGGGGCGTGCCGTTGCGTCGCCACTGCGTTCTGATTGGTGGGATGCCATCCACCTGACAGTGCAACATAAGCGGCTGCTCCTGCACGGCAATGATGTCACTGGGCTCCAGAGTGAAGGAGAGCTCGGCGCCAGCACACACACCTGAGGAGACAGAGACACACACAAACACACACATACACACAAAAGGTATTGTTAGGTCAAGTAAGCCTTCTGAGCACTTTCAAAACCTGATTCAAAACTCATTCAAAAATCAACAGTGTTGTATTCAGTCGAGTTTCAAGGTCTGAGGTCAGCTCTTCAGAGTTCTAGCCACTCTGCCCAGTGCGGTTGGGTGACCTCTCCTTCAAACTCACTTCCTTCAGTGGCACAGTACATCAAAGAGTAAAGTACATCAAAGATTGTGTGTCTGTATGTACATAATAGAGACAGAGAGAGAGAGGGCCAGAGAGAGCGGGAGAGAGAGAGAGAAACACTACATTCCCACATGGTGTCGTTCATTTTTCTTCTTCTTCTAGGAGCCAGAGGAAGAGAATAGAAGGAGAGAAATCGAGGGAGAGGTGGAGGAGAGAGAAGGAAGAGGTGGAGGAGGGAGAGAGACAAAGGTGGAGGAGGGAGAAGGGAGAAGGGAGAAGGGAGAGAGGGACAGAAGTGGAAGAAGAGGACAAGAGGGTCAAGAGACTTTTAGTCACTGAGGAGAGAGAGAGGACATTCAGAGGGGTACATTTTATGATCACAATGCTGTAAACACCAAAACACAGCGCACACACACACACACACACACACACACGCACACACACAGACACACGCAAGCGCGCGCGCACACACACACACACACACACACACACACACACACACACATGTTACTGTGGGATATCCCTCTCCCCTTGCCTTCACCCCATGGCATTTTCAGTCAAGCAAAGCTACCAGT
>NC_137925.1:13508026-13523026 GCF_963457725.1 Sprattus sprattus
TGTGTGTGTGTGTCTGTGCACTGTGAAAATGTTCTCTTGCTGTGGAGGCAGGAGGAACAGAGAGAGAGAAAGGCAGAGTCAAAACTCATGTGCCCTTCAAGGTCATGTGACCACATCGGCATCGGCATCGGCGCATACACACACACAGCCACTGTGGCGACTCTAACACACCATAACACCTGAGCCACGGGCACACTCGTTTAAAATTTAAGACGCGAGACGGAGAGATGGATGGGGAAGGGAGAACAAAGGAGAGAGGGAGAGAGAGAGAAAGAGAGAGAGTGTGAGAGAGAAACAGGGAAGGAAAAAAAAACTTCAGCAGTTCAGTAAAACAGCTATTGATTCAGTAGTAGAATGATGAGAACCAAAAGAGATAGAGACAGAGAGAAAAAGCGAGGGAGAGAGAGGGAGGGAGTGGGAGAGAGAGAGAGAGAGAGAGGGAGAGAGATAAGAGACAATGTGGGAAGCTTGTAGGAATACACAGCAAACAAAAGGAAGAGAGAACACTTGAAGAGGGTGAAAGTGAGATAGTGGGAAAGAAGAAGAGAACAAGCAGAGCTTGCAATTAAAACAGAGAGAGTGGAGGAAGAGAGAGAGAGAGAGAGAGAGAGAGAGAGGAAGAGAGGAAGAGAGAGAAAGAGAGAAAGAAAGAGTGAGTCCCTGGAGAGAGAGAGATGGGGCACAGATGAATCTATCCTCTTCGCCTGTGCTCTCAAAGTGAGGTAGTTAAGGAGAGTACCCAGGGGTGTAGGATTACCTCAGCCCCTTCACTCGAGTCTCTCTGTGTGTGTGTGTGTGTGTGTGTGTGTGTGTGTGTGTGTGTGTGTGTCCACAGCCTAACTGAGACAAACTGTTTGTTCCCTGCACATTAAATAAAGCCACGGTCTCCCTTACATCGACCAAATAAAACTCTTCAAATCAAATACAGCCACTTCTAATATGGCATGATCAAATCCGAGCAGTTTGGTGGCGGTAACTCTTTCTGAACGTCCGTTTAGCGTGACACAAACTTAATTATGCTCTACTGTCGTTTCATTGTTGGACAACATTGAAAGCCATTTGATGGTGTTATTGTATTTCACCCTGACATTTCAAGACTTCCAGCTTTCAACATTAAATGTTATGTCATATCCCCTGCTGGGATTTCCCCACTCAGGGTTTATGTCTGTGTGAGATTTGTTGGATGGTGCATGACTTGTTGCTCAACAGGGCAGACAGAAGCGTCTCTTGTAAATGCTAGTCCAAATGTCATCCAAAATATCTGTCATTCATGGTAAATGAACACACACAAACACACGCACGCACGCACGCACACACGCACACACACACACACACACACACACACACACACACACACACACACACACACACAGTGGTGGCTTTACCCAGATGTCTAATATCATGTGCTGAAACGCCGCTCTGATTGCAGAAAATCAGAAGCTTCTCTGTCTAAATATCATGTGAAGTCTGCACTCCGACTCATCACTCAAGCAGCTCAAATAACACACCACACCAAGCACACACACTCACAGCGTTTACACACACGCAATGCAAGTGTACACACACCCACACGCACTCACATACATCCCATCACTCAAGCAGCTTAAATATCGCCCGTCAGGGGCCTCCTCGCTGTCTCGTCACCTTCTCCTCTCACACTTCTGGAAGCTTCGCAGCCTGCACACGCAAACACACACACGCACACACACACACACACACACACACACACACACGCACACACGCGCACACACACACGCACGCACACATAGTTGCGATTAGCACACACAAGCACACATGCACATGTACATAAAACACACATGCAATCACACACACACAGACACATACACACAACTGCTCTACTAAATACCGTCTCCAACAATGTCATCACCTGTTCACTGGAAATACCAGCACCGCATCTTGGTTTCCCTCTCCCTCTCCATCTCTCTCTCCCTCTCCCTCTCTCTCTCCCTATCTCTCTCTATCTCGCTCTCATTCTCCCTCTCCAACGTGTGTACTGTCATCAGAGCGGTTCCATCTTGACAGCCAACCTGTCTCTCTCTAAGTCTTGTTTTGACTTCCTGTTTCAGCCTGGTCTCAATCCTGTTTAGAGGTGAGCTCTGTAACATGTCACAAGGCTGACAAGCACTTAACCATCTTTCCCCTGCCTACAGTCGTAAGGGCCCATACATTGTAGTTTGTGTGTGTGTGTGTGTGTGTGTGAGAGAGTGTGTATTTGAGGGTGTGTGTTTCTGAGTTACTCCGTGACACTGCATTCATTTATACTGTGACTTGGTCTGTGAGCTTGTGTGCTGCGAATAAATAAGTGTGTGTGCGTGTGTGTGTGTGTATGTGTTTTCAGATGTGTCAGTAAAGTCAAATTGTTTCTGAGGCTCTGAGAATGTGTTTAAACACACACACCACGAAAGAACTGCCGAAGCATTTCTCATCTATTCCTGTTTGTTAACACACTTTTTTTTTACCCTGCGCTGGCATGCAGTTATTTATCAATCCAGGTCCTTCCATCCGAACTTCAATCAAAGCTTTGCTCAAGTAAAAAACACTTGATTTAAATAGGCTACATTACTGAAAGTATGATGTGCACGCAAGGTCACCAAACACTGACATCTACTAACGTTCAAGCAGCCTTTGCTTTCATGGACGGAATTCCTTCTTGCTGACTCACAGAATGCATGGTCCTTGCATGCACATCATACTTTCACTAATGGAGCAGAACTGTTATGTGGACAAAATCAACATTTTGATGGCATGGAATGATGAAAGTGTAGCCCACTGTGTTTTCCTTGCCACAAAAGTATAAATGTTGGCCTAACATATCTATTTCTCGCATTCAGCTTTATGTCCACAAAATGAAAAGTACAACAGTGAATTCAGGGAAGAACATACATCATCCGTTTTATTTTCTGTGCACGAACCAATGTGTTCTCTTCCATATTTCGTTGACACAATGATAACGCGTCTGTTTTCGTGAACCTAAGGTAATGATGTGTTACATAGATTCTTAATAAATGTATGCATTGTGTACCACAGAATGTGTTCTGTCTACGGAATAAGGTCTGTTACATTAGCGCCCCAAAAACTACAACCAGCGTTTTCCCCCTGTTATCAGCTTGACCGGCCTTTGTCGTGACCCAGGTCGGCTCCAAGCTAAGGAACAGTCTATTGATAGCCTCTCAGTTAGGCATTCGCCGAGGGAAAATGCTTGGGTAGTTAACTACAGTCCGTTGAAAGTGCTCGTTTTGTCCGCTCTCGAGTGCGTGTAATCTGATGCTAAACACGGACAACTGGTTGAAGCACTTCTGCCAGTGTACGCACAGAAGTCACTCGGGGCAAGCAGGCCCTCTGTGTTAATCTGGCTTGCGGCTGTGCTCCTTGTCATCAAAGTCCCGGGTATGGTGAACAAAACAAATCCGGCAGACGCGCTCTGGCGCGTCCGAATCAAAGTGGCAATTATTTGAGAGATCTCACATTCACACTAGCAGCATCTCTACCCCTGGATACTCCGCGCGGAGGGGAGAGACAGGGGGCACGCTTTCAGAGACTCCAGCTGTCAATCAGTCGGAACAAAGGACGAGAGGAGCATTTTTTTCACGCGAGCGAATGGACAGCCTTGACGTTTAATCTTTATAAATATTCACCCTTGCAGGCCTTCAACTAGCCTACTCCAACCCCCACTCGCTCTCTTGGTACAATGCGTGGGCAGTACAAAGACGCGGTCAATCAGACCTCCTTCCATCTATGACGGATAATAAGCACAATTGTTCAATGGTCCAAATGATGGTTGGATAAGGCGGTAGCTCCTCACAGGGAGAGAGAGAGAGAGAGAAAGAGCGAGGTGTGATCTATTATTATACTCCGGGTAGTGCACTGGAGATCACCAGTTTGTTAAAATAACCGTGAACTTTATTCTGCGTAGATAACTGTCACCACCTTTTTGCTGCCTCCATTAATTCAATGGGCGCCGTCACACAAATAAGCTATTCAGAGACATTTAAGTCTGAAGAAAAAGAAGTAGAAGGCTCTTAAATGTCAGCGGACGAACCAACTACTCAGCTGCATCTGACAAGTAGATGTTTGAATGTCAAACAAGCCTGGGGCATTAAATATAGCCTCTCTGTCCAAGGCTGCGAACAACCGTAAATCCCCTGTGCCAGTAAGTGCAAAAGAGAACATCGGATCTGAGGCGCAAGGCAATAAAAAAGAACGACCAAGATAAGCGGGTATGTTGTCCTATCTCTGTGGCCACTCTCGTGCTCATTAAATAAAACTAAGCCGAGTGGAAGTTCGGTTTAATAACTCGACTCGCGCTTATCTAGCGCACACAAACGGGCGAATAGACACACTCTTAAGAGCACATGTTTAATATTCGCTTTACAACAATCTTGGGAGTGTGCATCTCAAAACAAATGTTCATTCACTGCCAGCAACTGTACAGAAACCCTACAGGGAGAGAACATCCAAACACGCTGCCAAAATATGACACGATTTCACGCTCTGACTCGAGCGTTACAATGCACGTGGATAAAAGCATCAAACTATGTTCTATTGGATACGGATCAGCATCTTCAGCGCACACAGATGCTGAGGTGGACCGCATGTCATCATATTTCTCCAACAGACGATCCGTTGAAAATATCTTGCAGTTTATCCATCACCTAAATAAACAGCCACTGCCAAGAGATGCACTGGCTATTTCTTTAGAAAATAATCGTGGTTAGAGATTGACACGTCTGGACTATTCTTGCACTCCGAGACAAGCAGGGGTGTTAACTTCACCGCCCCGGCCACAAACAAAAGCATACAAGGAATCAAAGGTTGTGGGACCTAGCTACATGGTCAAGTTCACGGTCTACGCATCGGTCAGCTCCGCGGAGAGAACAGCAGTAGCGTCCCGGCTAAATAAGTCCATTCCGGCTGTGTTTCGTTAACATGCTCATCTGAAACCCACAAAATAGAGTGGTAGGCTAGTGATTTCATACACTTACCGACAAAAGCGCACAGATATATTCCGAGTACTGCTGGAGCGAGGTGGCGCCTTCTGGTAGCCATTTAAATCACTTTAGCAAAGGATCCGATACTTTTCCTCGTAGAAAATAAAAAAAATAAAGCAAGTCGAAAATGAATAAAGTCTTGCTTGCGTTAGCTCCTCATGTTTCGAGCTACAACAATTGCTGGCTCGCAGGGGTCGAACATGCTTGCGCCATTTTGCACATCTATCAGGAATCTGTCAGCATCTCGCTTTTCTCCCCCCTCTTTTTCTCTCCCTCGCCTCCGTTATCTTTCCCTCTATCTCAGTGCCGACGTTTCATGCAAACACCATTCACGTTGTTGCTTATACCACTACTGTGCAGCACGATCTTCCTCGCCCCCTCTCCTCCCTTGCCTCATGTTCCGTTTTCCCCCATTCCTTACGGGCTTGACTCCTGGAACAAAAGACACGGGTTGTGTGAGGCTCAGAGAGAGAGAGCGGTTTTCCGCTGGTGTGTGTTTATAGTTCGGATGTTGCAATGAACCTACAATATGCTATTTTTGTTGTTATTGCAATATTTCAACAAAGACTAAAAATGCTTGGCTACAGTAAGGCCTACG
Organism: Sprattus sprattus; assembly: GCF_963457725.1. Taxonomy (NCBI): domain Eukaryota; kingdom Metazoa; phylum Chordata; class Actinopteri; order Clupeiformes; family Clupeidae; genus Sprattus; species Sprattus sprattus. The sequence continues at coordinate 13,513,634 of NC_137925.1, forward strand.
TTGAAACAAATTAAATCGCGTCTCTAATTAGATGTGTTCACTAATGAAGATTTATGTAGGCTAAACAAAACAAATCAAGACTAAAGCCTAATACGATTAACAATAAAAGCCTTCTTTCACCAGAGCAGGCCAGATGTTTCAAATAGCTCCTGCTATTATGAACAAGGACTAGACTATGTGGACTTAATACGTTGGATATATTTTTTATTTTGAAATGACATCATTTTCCGTATCCTTACTAGCACTTGGTGTTGTTTTATTTGTGTTGTTCATGGGCTATTGCCTGTGTGCAACATAACCCGTGCAGCATCCGATACAATGTGACCTAACATGATCTAGAGACGGAGTGGACAAAACTGATAAAGGAGCGCCATCTATCGGTACAAAATATTTTCTTTGGGTCTCGACTCACACAAAGAATGTACCTGCTTTCTTTCGTTGTCTTTACGGTTATCAAATGCTTGTTGAAATCTTTTGTCATAGCCTACTCCCCCCCCCCCCCATAAACAGATTACATGTTTTTGTGGGTCAATTTATGGCGAATATCTTGACAAATACCTACGGGAATGAAGGGAGTGCCGTTATAATAGTGGGCTACTTTTGCTCAGATGGAATAATTAATTTTTCCCTTTAATGTCCTGGACTAAGAACTAAGCTGTGTTAACCAAATAAGTTCTAAAGGAACGGGCATCGTTCAAATTTCAATTATTTTGCTTGCATTAACAATGACGGTTCTGAAATAAATTATTTTGGTTTCAGGATCTTAATTATTCGGAACATATGAATGAACCTGTATAAGGTGAAGAAGCCTGTTGTCGCAATATGTTTGGGTGCCTAACAAGGGTTGACAAGGGATTGTGTCCCAGTTTATTCCCTTACCCCAATCCGGGGGTTGGGGGGTGGGGGCATGAAATAGTATAGTGAGATGGATATTTAAATAATTCGGCAGTGCCAAAGGGATCTTTGCAGTTGTTAAGTAGCGCTGTGTTGTAGTGCACCCTGCAGTTGTAATTCTTAGGCTAGGTTGTTGGGTAAGAGTACTTGCATGTGACAGTGAGAGGTTTGGCCACTGAAGGAGGTCCCCAACCAATAGCACAAGGAAATTATCATGTGTTTTTTTTTCCCTGCGTATGTCTAATAAATTATTTTTTCTTTAATGTGTTCTCTGTTTTTCTCTTTACACAGTGGCCATGATGTGGCCATGATGCTGTTTGCTTCCCTGAAGCTTGGAACACACAGCATCATAGGCAGAGGCTTAGGTTAGTCACCATGCACATCTCATCCCAGAGCATGCAGGTCCAGGATCATGGAGGACAGGAACCCTTCAGCTTCCGACGGTACGCTTGGAGCAGACAATTCTACAATTCTCTCTAATTAGATGTGTTCACTAATGAAGATTTATGTAGGCTAAACAAAACAAATCAAGACTAAAGCCTAATACGATTAACAATAAAAGCCTTCTTTCACCAGAGCAGGCCAGATGTTTCAAATAGCTCCTGCTATTATGAACAAGGACTAGACTATGTGGACTTAATACGTTGGATATATTTTTTATTGCAGTCTGCACTCTGCAGTCATACGATAAAAAAAACAACAACGTTATTGCTTGTATTGATGGACAGCATGTCACAACGTCATGCCCTTGAGGATCTCTGTGGCATCCTCTGGGGTCATGGACCTGAGGATCTCCGTGGCAACCTCAGGGGTCATGGGAATGGATGGCCTTGTGCCAGGTGTAGTTCCTGTTCCAGGAATGAGAGTTTCACACTTCCACTGCAGTTCCTAATGAGGCAGTTTAGCATATCAGCCATCTAATTATTCAAAGCTAATTAATAATACTGTTGCCCAGATTAGAGTGTGGCGAGGCAAATTACTGGCTGAGGTGCCGTCCACATGAATACGGTGATAACTGAGTTTTTACCCTTATTTCACCATGTGGACAGGTGGGAACAGAGCTTTTTAAACGACTCCACCTTCCATTTTCTGTGGAGCTTCAGGCTGGAGCTGCTTTGATTGTCGGACACATTATAGTTTTCTATGAGGAGAACGTAATCTATCGGAAACATCTGCGGACAGAGCCTTTTCTGGGTTTGTTTGATAAAAAGTGACTTAACGCCAGCAACTTTAAGCAGGGTAAGTGTGCTTGTGCCAGAGGGCTCTCTTGGCATTGTCTGCTCCAAGCGTACCGTCGGAAGCTGAAGGGTTCCTGTCCTCCATGATCCTGGACCTGCATGCTCTGGGATGAGATGTGCATGGTGACTAACCTAAGCCTCTGCCTACGATGCTGTGTGTTCCAAGCTTCAGGGAAGCAAACAGCATCATGGCCACATCATGGCCACTGTGTAATGCTGCTGTGAGGAGAAGTAGAGGGAAGGCCTGCTGACTCAGGGAGATACAGTCACCCACCCGCCCCAACACTTCCCTTTTATCCTTTGCACAGGTGGTAGCATACCCTCCACCTAGCTACAGCATTAAGCGAACCACGCCTCAGCCCATACTGCCAGTATAAACCAAGACTGAGAGCTGCGGCCCGCGGGCCAGCAGAACCAGCTGCACCAGTGGACCAGCAGGGAAGCCAGCCAGAGCCATCTTGTGCCAGCGAATGTGTGTCGCATCACAATGGGTGCTCACAATGGGTGCTCACAATGGGTGCTCAGAACTGTGGAAAAGGCTCCAGTCCGAATATAATCAGGCGAATATAATCTGTCTGGTCACTTATGTAGATGACTGGGTTGTGGCTGCGAAGGAAACTGGTGGTGCACACACCCAGTGACCCACCTGTTTCATTGGGGTTTCAGCTCAACGTACTGAGAAATGATTGAACTGCACCCAGTCGATAACTTTCGTCGGGCAAACTCTAGACTGACATTGAGAGCTCACCTATCCCCAGCCAGAACAGAGGTGTTTCATGCCACACTCTGTTTCGCAGGGGAAGCTATGTGACACTGATCTTATGACTTCTCTGAGGTCTGAGGGCTTCAGCACCGGTCGCTGTTCCCCTGGGCAAGCTGCACACGAGATGTCAAAACTCGGCCTGGACCCACAGTTACACACACGTCACTGAACTGCTGTTTCTGTAGGCTTGCACACCTGTGGAGACGTGCTGCACTTCCACTCAGCATGATATGCACCAGGAAAGTGATCACTACTGATGCGTCTCTATGGGGATGGGTTGCCACCTATTAAAGGGAAGCCAGTCAGGGGGCGTAACTAGAGGGGGTGCAGGTCTTGGGGGCCCATAGCCATGTGCCATAGACCAATTTACAGCAATCTAAATCGTCTGAAGGCGGAATATGTGCGCAGAGGGAGGGGGCGTGGCCGCAGCGGTTACTGACCTACCCTGACAGCTTCACAGTTTCAAGTGTTATAGGCAGAATATTCTTGAGCGGGGAGGGGGCGTGGCGGCGGTTACAAACATGAAAATAAAGGGGGTACGGGTGGGGACTGTAAAATGTTGGAACCACTGCCTTACGCCACTGACTAGGGCCCATCATAAAAGCCTGCACCTGGGCCCGTGGTAACTACATTACGCCACTGAAGCCAGTGAATGGACAGTGGAGCGCGGGGCCAGCACTCAGCTCATATCAGTGTCCCAGACTCCCTGTTAGGCAGGAAGAAACCCTAAGCAGAACCACGGCACATAAGGGGGGACCCATCTGCTTGATATCAGTGTCCCAGAGCTCATGGTGGCAGTCCTAGTGCTGCAACATTTTCTCTCATGTGTGAGAAAATCTCATATGCTGATCCGAGCAGACAACACAACTGTGGTTGTTTACACCAACAAGCAAGGGGGGGCTTATGCTCCCTGCAACTCCACAGACTGACTCTCTGGAGCCATGCCAGCCTCCTCTCACTCAAGTTAATGCGTGTGTCGGGGGGGTGTGGAACCAAGGAGCGGATCTCCTCTCCTGGGGCCACCTTCATTACGGGGGGAGGCAACTTCACACAGATGGGGCTGGAATAGATCCGGTCGCGTCACGCCACCCATCAGTGGACCTGTACGCCTCCAGGGAGAAGGCACAATGTCCGCTGTTCTTCTCACCGAACGACACAGAGGCCCTGCTGGGAGTGGACATGCTGGCGTATGAGTGGCTGTGCGTCCTTCTTTTTGCATTTCCCCCCACTAGCTCCGATATCCCCCCTCCCCCTCTAGCCAGAGTGAGGGACGCGAGCCTATCGGTTATTCCGAATTGGCCCGAGGAAACACTGGTTTAGCGGATATAACGCGAATGCTTTACACACAGCCAACAGCCACAGACCTTCTTTCTGAGGCCTGACTGGACATCTGTCAGGCTGTCAAACCACTCTGTCTGGGCTTGGCCTGTGAAGGGTTAAATTTAACATCTTGTGACAAAAGTGTGAGAGCACCATCTACAGCCGCGGAAAAAATTAAGAGACCACTTCAAAATTATCAGTTTCTCTGGTTTTACTATTTATTGGTATGTGTTAAAGTAAAATGTACATTTTAGTTTTATTCTATAACCTACTGGCAACATTCCTACCAAATTTCAAATAAAAATATTGTCGTTTAGATCATTTATTTGCAGAAAAATGACAATTGGTCAAAATAGCAAAAAAGATGCAGTGTCTTCAGATCTCGAATAATGCAAAGAAAACAAGCTCATATTCATTTTTAAACTACACAATACTAATGCTTTAACTTAGGAAGAGTTCAGAAATCAATATTTGGTGGAATAACCTTGATTTAAAATCACAACTTTCATGTGTCTTGGCATGCTCTCCACCAGTCTTTCACATTGCCGTTGGGTGACTTTATGCTACTCCTGGCGCAAGAATTCAAGCACCTCGGCTTCTTTTCATGGCTTGTGACCATCCATCTTCCTCTTGATCACATTTCAGAGTTTTTTTTATGGGATTCAGGTCTCGAAATTGGGCTGGCCATGACAGGGTCCCGATCTGGTGATACTCCATCCACACCTTTACTGGCCTGGCTGTGTGGCATGGAGCATTGCCCTGCTGGAAAAAACACTTCTCAGAGTTGGGGAACATTGTCAGAGCAAAAGGAAGCAAGTTTTTCTTCCGGGACAACGTTGTACTTTGCCTGGCTGAGGTTTGTAAAAGACCATAAGGATTGAACCAAAGCCGACTGGAGGGTCTCCTAGTTCGTCTTCTCTGATGAGTCCAATTTCACAGTAGGTGCAAGACTCTGTGGCTTGTAGGCCTCTCCAGGTCTCCGTCTAACCATCAGACGACCATGTGTTGGGCAAAGCTGAAAATTGGACTCATCAGAGAAGACGAACTAGGAGACCTTCCAGTCCACTTTGGTTCAATCCTTATGGTCTTTTACAAACCTCAGCCAGGCAAAGTACAACGTTGTCCCGGAAGAAAAACTTGCTTCCTTTTGCTCTGACAATGTTCCCCAACTCTGAGAAGTGTTTTTTCCAGCAGGGCAATGCTCCATGCCACACAGCCAGGCCAGTAAAGGTGTGGATGGAGTATCACCAGATCGGGACCCTGTCATGGCCAGCCCAATTTCGAGACCTGAATCCCATAAAAAAAACTCTGAAATGTGATCAAGAGGAAGATGGATGGTCACAAGCCATGAAAAGAAGCCGAGGTGCTTGAATTCTTGCGCCAGGAGTAGCATAAAGTCACCCAACGGCAATGTGAAAGACTGGTGGAGAGCATGCCAAGACACATGAAAGTTGTGATTTTAAATCAAGGTTATTCCACCAAATATTGATTTCTGAACTCTTCCTAAGTTAAAGCATTAGTATTGTGTAGTTTAAAAATGAATATGAGCTTGTTTTCTTTGCATTATTCGAGATCTGAAGACACTGCATCTTTTTTGCTATTTTGACCAATTGTCATTTTTCTGCAAATAAATGATCTAAATGACAATATTTTTATTTGAAATTTGGTAGGAATGTTGCCAGTAGGTTATAGAATAAAACTAAAATGTACATTTTACTTTAACACATACCAATAAATAGTAAAACCAGAGAAACTGATAATTTTGAAGTGGTCTCTTAATTTTTTCCGCGGCTGTATGTGTACGTTGTATGATGCTGAGTAGCGTGTGTTTGAGGACTGGCGCACTCTCATTGAGGAAGTGCCCTTTCAGTGTGGGGGATTGTGGGGATTGTGTTGTCATGCCTACAAACCCTCCTTGATCCAGGGAAAGCCGTCTCCACGCTCAAGGTTTATTTGGCTGCTATATCTGCATGTTATGGGGGATTTAACAACAAGACAATGGAACAGCACCCCCCTGGTCTGTTGTTTCATGCGTGAAGACTGTCGCTTATGTCCTGTGTCAAAACCGTTATCTGGCTGGGATTTGCTACTGGTGTTGAAGGCTTCATCGGGGACAGCAGTTTGAGCCGCTGTTGAGGGTGGACTCTTCACTCTTTCACTCAAGACAGCACTGCTATGGCACTGGTGGTTGGTGACACCTTATCAGTGCATTCTTCATGCCAGCAGTTTGGTCACAGGGGTTCTAAAGGCTCACTGTGTCTGAACTTTGCCTACATTCCTAAGGTCATAGACGCGTCTTATTTGTGTCTTCCTCTGGAGCTCAGTGCTTTTCAACCTCCTGACATTGTCATTTCAGGAACAGCAGTGGTTAAATGTTATGTCCTGTGTGCGCTCTAAGAGGTTACCTTCCCAGGACCCCTAACTAATCACAAAGCAACGTTTTTCACACTAGATTATGGAGACTATTACTTTGGCTTATGTTTTATATTCACACTTAACAAGGGGCAGAGTCACACCGGGCCTGATTTAGAGGGGTATCAATACCAGAGGTGTGTGCTGCCACCTGCTGGTCAGCTTTCATGAGGTTCTACAGGCTTGAAGTAATTCCCCATGCTTTGCTCATGCTGTTTTGTCTGTGACACAGGACACAGTCACGCATTGTCAAGGGAGTGTGGTAGTAAGTATATCCCACAGCGAGATACCACCGGAATGCTTGAAAGAGAACTTTAGGTTCCGACCATAACCCTGGTTCTCCTATAGCTGATAGCATGAAAGGGCATCTCACTGGACCACCCATTTTGCACAGAGTAGGAGGAGGAGGAGGAGGTTGCTGACCTTGACTTGACCTTGTTCTGCCGCTTAGGCATGGCATCATAAAGGGGGGTGGCCCATCCCAAGCGTCAGACGAGGCCAGCCAATTGTGGCTGGCATAGTGGGAGAGTGCTTCTGAGGAACACACGGGGGAGGCGTTCGTTCATGCTATCAGATAAGTGGGGTTATGGTCATAACCTTAAGTCTCGAGTGCTGTGTATACACAAGACTGCAATGAAGTACACTGACGTCTGCATGGTCATCATCATCATCATCTCTTTATTTACATCATTGAAGTTTGCACAGGCTGCTGGGTGTGTGTGTGTGTGTGTGTGTGTGTGTGTGTGTGTGTGTGTGTGTGTGTGTGTGGGTGTGCGTGCATGTGTGTATGTATGTTTGTGTGCGTGGGTGTGTGAGTGTCTGAGCTGTGTTGTAAGTAACAGTATTGCAATGAAGACACATTCATCACTTAACCTTCTGCTCTGAAACCATGGCAACGTAAGTGAACAGACTGTACACACCAGGGGAACCACTCCAAACTACACCCACTGTTTGTCTCAACGACAACCTTCCATGAATGAATCAACCATTCGCATTCGCATGAATCAACCATTCGCATTTTTTTTCTTTTCCTCCTCATTTGTTTTTGTTACAAAGTCATTGTCACAAAGACACTGTACAAATATTATTCCAAAAAAAAAAAAAGTACCTGGATATAAAAAGTGAGATATATAGACACCTGTTACTGAGGTGTTGAGCTGTCAATCACAGGTAAGGACCGTCACATTCCACACAAGAGGATAGAGGTGAAAGACTACCATAGACACTGTGAATGCAAGCTCTGTTGCTCTCCTACTCGCGCCATCCTCTGCCTGTAAACTGAAAAAACGTTACTGTTACATCCATGTCGAAACAACACTGACCTCATCTGTAAGTAACACAGAGAGCTAAAACTGTAACAGCTAGGTAGAGTCTAAACACACACACAGACAGACACACACACATGTACTGTAAGTCAGATTCAGACACTGAGGTGTTCTCTGTGTGAAAGTTGCTATCATACTGCAAAAATACAATACGACTGAGGTGGTCTTTAACGGCATGGCAACAGACACTGTCGGAGAAGAGGAGGGGACGTGTGTGGACCACGGCAGGTGATTCCGCACAACCAAAGACATTCCTGAGAGTTCACGAGACATAGCCAAAATGGAGCGGTGTCTGCTGGTGGAAAGACGATTCCCAGATCGAGAGCATAGTTGTTACATTGCTGGATCAAGTGGCACACTGTACACCACCATGGCCAGAGGGTTGCAATCACACACACACACACACCCATGCCTGCGTGCACACACACACGCCTGCACACACACGCCTGCACGCATATACACACACACACACACACATGCACCAGCCTGCACACAAAAACACGCCTGCACGCACACACACGCCTGCACACATATACACACCCACACACACACAGACATGGCTACATGCACGTCCAGCAGGATGAATGAGGTTGCGGTTCCATTATCTCACAGCCGCGAGAATCCCAAGCGTCACACTTGCCCTCACTGGCATACGGCCAAGCTGTTCCAGATGCTGCTCCTATTCTAGAGTGTGTTCACACAGTGGGCCTGAGACTGGGCAAAACCATTCATTCTTTTATTCATTCATTTATTCAGGCATTCATTCAACCATCTATCCATCCATCCATTAATTTTCTTTTTTTATCCACATAGAAATGTCTTTCCCTGCTCTGTTTACAACCTTGTTAAGCTTTTTTTAAAGCCAGCCCAAGGTTCATCAGAGGGCAATTATTCCACACAGGACTTTACCTGGTGGCCCAAAAGACTTCCCAAAAGGGCTCCTTCCAAAGAGTGTTCCTAAGACTATCTGAGAGGTTCTCATTCCGGTCAATCTAAGAACTCTGGTTCTGTGCCGAGGGATTGGCGTAGCAGACAATTTCAGCGCTCAAAGATCTTAACCCTATAACTGCATAAGCCGTAAATTGGTTAAACTTGGCTGTCAATCACCATGTAATCCTGCCAATTCATACATGCCTTTGGCACTACTGTGAGGAGATTTCAGAGCCTAGACACGATCCCATCGGCTTTATGAGTTATATCTTCCATACTGCCCTATACTTTTAGCCAGACTTTTAGCCTCGTACAGTCTCACACGTCTGCAGGCACAACACACACACACACAATTTAACGTCACGTCGAGAAGGATGAATGAGGTTGTGGTCTCAGTATCACAGTGCTGCGAGAATCCCAAGCCACCACTGGCACTCACTTCCATACTGCCCTCTGCTTCTAGCCGGACTGACACTCTCCTTTGAGCCCAGCCTTCAGGTAATGTTTGGGT
>NC_137925.1:13528026-13538026 GCF_963457725.1 Sprattus sprattus
TCTCAGGTAGTGTGTATCAGTGTGCGTGTGTGTGTCATTTTCTGTCTGTCCCACAGGTAGCATTTATTAAGTAAAAATGTCAGTCCTCCTAACTGGTGGGTAGCTGGATGAGAGACAGAGATGAAGAACATGTGTTTGAGAGGGAGGGGAAGGGGGGGGGGGGGGGGTGAGAGTAGCGGATTCCATTCTGTTCCTCACCCCCTACCCCGATCCGCAAGTGTGTGTTGATCTGAGTGACCTCCGACCTTTGTAAACAGGGGTTCACGCGAGGAGGGTCTGAATCCAGTCATTCAACATTCAGGTCTGTTTGAAATCGTCGTCTGTGTTGGTGTGTGAGTGTCTCAGAGTGTTCTGTATTACATGAACTCACACACACACTGAAAAACCTCTCTGACACGCACACACACACACACACACACAATCAGATCACACAAACGTTGATATGTGTCAAAAACACACCTCCCAGGTACTAGCAATGTAAAAAGAAACACTTTCTATGTAGGTGCACACACACACGCACACACACACACACACACACGCACACGCACACACACAGACAAAACATGTAAAAGGTCCACTGAGATATGACTTCTTTAAAGGACCGTGTAGCAGTATTCTTTTCATCCTGGATGAATACAAAATATAAACAAGAAAGAAAATAAAAGTTGTAGAGGGGAGGGAGGACAAAGGTGCCCCCCCCCCCCCCCCACCCCCAGCTGTCTCTCTCTAATCTGTCTCTCTTCCCTCTGTCTCTCCAACTCCACCGTCCCAATCCCACAGAATTGTGGGTGGATTGGGGGAGGGGGTGATACTCTTCAGGGTGCCCAATGGGGGTGCCCTGTTTTAGGGGCACAGGAAGGAGTGATCCCCTGAGGTAGTGTGCACCAGCCCAGAGCTGGCAAAACTGGAGGGGGTCAGGGAGGGGGGGTCCAGGCCCACCCCGTGGCTCTTCCCCGAGGTTGGGGCGCAGAGTCTGGAGTCGCTCCCCGAGTCCAGGGGATCGGTGGTGGACACCCGGGGGGGTTTGGGCGAGTGAAAGCCGTTGGTGAGCGGGACCAACACCCCCGCGGGCGAAGACAGCTGGACAAGTCCGTTCTCCATCGCTGCCGGCGATGCTGATGTCAGCGGCCCGTTGTGATTGGACAACAGGGATGAGCCGCGGCCGGGGGTGGGGTGAGGTGAGCGTGTGGTCGGGTGGGAAGGGTTGAGAGGGGATGGTAGAGGTGCCTCTGATGTGGGGGGGCTTTGTGACCCTGCGGAGCCCGGCAAGGAGCCTCCGCCCTCACTGCTGGGGGGGTCGGACAACTCAGAGTGGACGATGACCTCAGCCTCCACCTGGTTACTGGAGACGGGAGAGTACAGCTGGGCATCGCACTCCACCTGTGGAGACAAACACACACACACACACACACAGACACAGACACAGACACAGACACAGACACACACACACACACACACACACACACACACAGTTAGGGTAGGGGGAAACGCTAATACAAAAACATTTATGCTTAGACTTACAAACACACACACAAACTTCAACCCACATGCACATATGGTAGAGGAAGAAGCACATACCATTCTAACACACACACACACACACACACACACACACACACACACACACACACACACACACACACACACACACACACACACACACACACACACACACACTCACACACTTACTCCCATCCAAACATAGATACACATATAAACACTCTTAGGCCCAGAAACAAACACACACCACAGACAGACACACCTGAATGATCTTCTGCAGAAACACAGCAAGATTGCCCCAGCCTTTCCACTGACAGACAACAAAGCCAGGCCTCTTGTAAGGCTGCCATCAAACCATAGCTTGGGTTAGCAGTCTTGATCTGGAGGATGGGGACCATCACTGGTCGAACACACAGTAGCTGGGTTTTCAAACGACAGTAAGAATAAAAACGGTGCCTGGCTAAGCGATGCTGTGTGTGTCTGATCATGAAGACCATATGCGGGTTAACTGACTGTGCCTGGCTATGCAATGCTGTGTGTGTGTTTGGAAGTACAGAGGACACCCTGGGTGTGCGGACTATGAGTGTGTGATTTAACAGACGGCTCCTGTGTTGTGTGGACGCTGGGACGTGAGGGGTGGGCTGGGAAGCAGCCAGAGTCCCACTGGCAGTGCATGCAAATGGGGTTAGAACAGTGGAGAAGGAAGGGTGTCTTTTCAGCACGGACTACTGGATACTCATTGGCATGCTGTCTGCAGCCAGCAGCAACTCTCCGGTGACTGGTCTCTCTCTCTCTCTCACACACACACACACACACAAACACACACACACACAGACACACACACACACACACACACACACACACACACACACACACACACACACACACACACAGAAAAGCACACAAAAGGGAAGCCCTTAAGCACACACAATACTAATGAACAGGCAGAGCAGTCAACTGAGACATACTGACGCAGGCAAACAGACACACACACACACACACACACACACACAGGCAGCTGAAACTCTCTGAACTCTTTGAACTGTGAGCTTCAACAGACCACTGGGATGCGATCTCTCTGATTCATTACTCTGCATGATCGAGTTTTCTACGCCTTCGAAATGCAGACGTTATTAAACACAAGGTTATGCTCTAGCAGTATGTCCCTTCTCAGCATGTCAACATGTTAAGAGGTTCTGCAGGTACCGCTTTATTTTGATTTGACAAAGCAGAACATGATGGTCAAGAGATCATTAGTAGATATTTACAGTTATTCAGCCCACCTCCAGCACAAGGGTCAGCTAAATCTGACCTCTCAAGAAAAACAGTGCAGCAATTTGCCACTTTTGGGGGGATGTTTTTATGAGCAACTACTTTTGGTATCTTCAAATTGATGCCAAACGGTCATGTGAAGGACAAATTAACACAGCTGTCCTTTCCACTAGCCGTCCAGGCTATGCACTATGTAGTTCCTGCACAGCACGACATCACCAACAATATTGGCAAAAGATGTCAGTTAGGATGTCGGCAAGCAATTATCAGTTGGAAATGGGCTGTTGGTGGTTTTTGCATGCTTTTTAACTATGCAGGTGTAAACAAATGATTTTTCACGACAGCTTGTCAGCTTAGAGAGGAAAAGTTGTGTTTGGCAGTACTATTCACTGGAGGGTCAACAGTGACCCCTGCTGGTAGGTCAGGTGATGAACGAAAGAGGCAGCTGACTATAAAGAGCGCAGTGGGTACTTTCACAAAGTAAGACTCAATCACACATTCTGTGTACAGTCTTCGTATCTTGGTTACATGGCTAGTATCTCCCCCCCTCTCGCCTCCATGTGTGTCCTGATAGGAGGCTCGTGGTACAGGCTGTGTCATCTATGTGCTTTTGTGCAGGGATGAATGTCTACATACATGTCAATCTGAATCAACGTGTGGTAATGTGTATGAAAGAACCTGCCAAGAATTCAGTTACTATCTGATCTTAAGACATACACACACATACGCACCACACACACATACACACAAACCTACACATAACAAATACAAAAAAGATCTGCCATCACAATGTGTGAGGTGAAACAGAATTGAAAGGGATTCACTTTTAGTCTCTCTTAGTTGTGTGTGCGTGTGTGTTTTGAGTGCAGTAATCAGTGTGTGCATAGTGGGAGAAACTGTCTCCTTACCTCTTAAGTCTCATTTTAATGATTTAATTAAATACCATGGGTGCAAACTCATCAGGGAAGAAAAAGGTGACAACGATTCGAACCCCCTAGTCCAGCGCATGCTCTCCGGGAATATATTTTATATATAAGAAAATGTGCACATTTTAAAGTTCAAAGCATCAATCTGGTGCACTTTGACGGCAAAATTAAGAGGCTAGATCTTTCAAAGAACTTTGTGCTGTTGTAAACTTTTTTGGGCTCTGGTAACTGGTAGTTTAATCATAAACATTCCTGTGTTGAATGTTACATGGGCACAGGCCAACGAGGCGTCTGTTAGCCAACTGTCTGACATTTACACGTTAGCCTTATAGATAGATAGCATAACTTCTTCCTGCAGCGTACTAACGTCATATGTTACCATAAATGCCATAAAAAGCGTGCCTGTTACGATCACATTCGTTGGCCAAAAAATAATAAATATTCAGGACAGTTTACGTTCGCAGATTACTTGGAGGACCCCCCAATATTTGTATTGCATATCTACACAAATCCAACAAATGACCTATTTTGGATCAAAAAGGTGACAAGTTTGCACCCCTGAAATACACACACACACACATTTAAACACACACAAACACTTGCAAGCACACAAACACATGCATGCATACACACACACACACACGGACACACACCCTCACTTTGACCATCCTGTCGAAAGATCACAAGTACAAGCACTCACCGCACTCACCGCACACACACACACACACACACACACACCTTCTCTATGACTGCGTTGTCCACAGCTCCGTTCCGTAGAGTTGGAGAGTCCTCAGTGATGGTGTCCCGGTACCTGGAGATCCGGTTGGCCCAGTTACAACTTACCGAGCCATTCCACGTCAACTAAACCAACCAAACCACCAGAACAGACTGCATCACATCAAGACTTCCCATCTAGAACAGTCAATGCACAGCAGAACAACACTGTTTTCCAATTTAATAACAAACTAACAAACTCATTAAAGAAATAATACATTATATTTTGATTTATTAAATATACTTATGTCAAGCACTTTCTTCTCACACAGCTGGAAACCTGCTGCCGGATCTCTACCAAACCAGTATATGTGTATGTGTATGTGTGTTTGTGTTTGTGTATGCGTGTATATATGTGTGTGTGTTTGTGTGTGTGTATGTGTGTGTGTGTATGTGCCTGTCTGTCTGTGTATGTGTGTGTGTGTGTGTGTGTGTCGGTCTGTCTGTGTATATATATATATATCTGTCCCTCACCTTTAACTCTGCCGTTGATGCGTCTTCAGCTACAGTGGCGCTACCCATGAGGCTCTGCTCCTCTGAGGGACTGGTGACGGGCTGGAGGGGGTGGAGGGTTCGGGGGGGCATGAGGGTCTCCAGCTCATGGCAGTCGCTGCAGTCAGGCAGGGAGGGGGGTGTGGGCCGTGCCGCCCCGCGTCGAAAGTGAGGCGAGAGCGAGCCGCTGTCTACGCCCCCCACCATGTCCCTGGAGAGGGAAAGAGAGGGAGACCATGGAGGTGGGGGATGAGGACGACACAGAGACAGAGACATTGAGTTTGTTTTTCCTCTTCTTTCTCCACGGTTGGCATCAGCATGATTACCACATGATTTAGTCGTTTGTTGTCAGTGTGTGTGTGTGTGATTCTTTGTTATTAGTTTGTGTGTGTGTGATTCTTTGTTATTAGTGTTTGTGTGTGTGTGTGATTCTTTGTTATTAGTGTGTGTGTGTGTGTGATTCTTTGTTATTAGTGTGTGCTTCAGTCATTATGTGATTGGGCAATCACATTCACATATTGCTCTTCTTAAGTTTAATGTATTCTTATTATTCAGTCGGTTTTTGCTCCCCTACCTCAACCCAGAGGCTTCACAATATCGACACCCTTCTAGATCTGCATCCTAATGTCTGTCCTAATACTTCGTACTTGGCTTACGTTCCCATTTGTCTTGCTGCCGTTTTTATAATAGCTTAGTTTCCCATTGAAACTTCGGTGTAATGAATATACAGGTTCAGAAAATGCATTTGTTCAATTCAATAGTTGGCGCCCACATTAACAGGTTAGAGCACACACACTGCCTGTGTGAGATGTGTGTCTCAGGCAGCCAAGTCATTGAGTTTAGGGGCGGGTCCTATTTTTCGTACATGAGGTAAGCGTGAGGTAAGTGGTTGTCAGCAAAAATAGACAGTAAAAAGATCTGTTGATATTGATAGTAATATTGTCATCATACCAGCAACATTAAATAACTGATACTTTTCACTGTAGTTTCAATGTCTAGGCTTTACCTCACAACATATTGTATTTTTAACCATATAACCCAGCAATAGCATGTTATAAAAAGGGAAAGTGAAAGCAGACGCATGAGCGGTGTGAATAAACAAATGTTTTTTTTTTTTGGATAACTCTACGCAGTTTAATCGAGTGAAATACTGCAAAACTGTAATAGACAGCAAACAGACTAAATCGCCAGCCTGCAGTCTACACAGCTGGACTGCTTTGCTAAATTAGCTCTAAAGTTAGCCCTAATTAGCACAGTTATGGCAGCGTACACAAATGGGTTAATGTAGCGTACACAAATGTTAATTCTGCCCATATTGCATGCTACCAAGCCTTTTAGCTTTTGATATGGAAACCACACTTGTGGATCTACTCACTGAAAAACATTGGTGTTTTTCATATACTTTCAACACATGTGAATCCTTTCCTCTTCAGAATATAATAATTACATTAAGCTAACTGGCACCAACACCTTCACACATTGAGACGCCACGTTCATTAACATTCAAATGGTCAGCCAGACCTTCCTGTCTGCAGACCTTCACACCTTTCATACATAGGTAGACCCCATACTGTTCCCCTTCCTAATTTGCCGCACCTTACACCTTGAACCAGACCTCCAGACACACTCATTAAGCTGTGTATTCTACCTCCCAATAACTTAGTATGACTTGTATGCTATTGAGAAGATTTCAAATTCTCTGTGAGAGGATTTTGCTGTGGGGCCGCTAAATATGTTGGTGAGAGAATGGAGCTGGGAGTGATGCTGTGAGATTGAGGAAACATCGCCAACACAGAAGAGACCTAGGCTATACTACACTATGGAGGACATCTACTAATCATCCCTCCTTCTCTCTCTTCATCCTAGCGAGTTGTGTGCACATACACAGAATAGACAGACACTCATCAGACCGGCTTGCCATTGAGTCCGTTGCTCAGTCTTGCACCCGCAACAAACCTCAGAGCTAAAAGAGTTCTGTTATAATATAGTAGAAAAGTGGTGCTTTCACACGAAATCCGTCATAAAACAGGATGATCTTTCAACACCCAGCAAAAAGTTGTTGGAAAGACGACTTTGCCAGACATCTCCACAACGATGAGATTTGGTTGAAGAGTGAGGTCACTGAAAAAACTGCTATTAAAAGACGTTCATCTACGAAAAAATTGGGTTGTAAAAGACGTCTTTTTCCAGGCTGTTTCAACTATTTAAATTCAACCAGGAATTCATGATAATAGATAACATTAATTATATTGTTATATTATCATATTATAGTCGTAATTACTGACAAATCAGACAATTGACAGAAAAGTACCAGTAAAACATTTATTGACGCGTTAGATTCATCCGACAGGTTGTCCATGGTCATGTTATTGTATGTAAAAAAAAAAAAACTTTCTCTGCGCATATCTACTAGATAACGTTGAGGGACTTAAGATGAGTTATGCTTCTACGACTGTGTTACTGCATGGTCACCAGTTGCTTCGACGGACTCCGTCAGTTGGTGGGTGTCGCAAAGCAATACAAAAAAAAAAGATTGCGGAACAAACTTCGTAGATAGTCGTATTTGTACATAAAAGTTGTTTGTTTGACTTTTTCTGCTTAGATTTTTTAAAGTTACCCAGAGATAGACACTGTGCAATGTAAAAACCCTGTCATTTCGACGAATTGTTCCAAAATTTTGGGAGGTGCACATCAGGCCACGGAGCTCTGCTTGGAGAGGGTTCGCAATGACGGAGAGGAGAGGGGTCTGAGTGTCTGCGTAAACGGACAACCATAAATTGGGCTTTACTACCAGAATGTATCCCTCCGCCTCATATCCACAAGGAACTGAGACTGCTAAAGAGAGAGAGAGACACAGACAGAAAGAAAGAGAGACAGAGACAGGGTGAGTCTCTGCAAACAAGATGAGGATAATGTTTACTAACTTATAATTGTTACATTATCGGAATATCATAGATGTTAACATAAGCAATAGTTGCCTATAACTAGCCTACCAAAAAGTGTAACCCACCGACTATGTATACTGACAAATAAACATAAAAATAATGATAAATAATTAACTTGTTAATGATTACATGTTTCTGCCTAGATAACGTACTTTAATCAACAATGTTATTGTATTAGCATACTTACTGTCAGCTGTAGTCTTCCAGATGCCACCTTTGGAATTGTAGTCAAACTCCTCAGTCATGTGCACTTGGGTAAGTGCTAGACATTAGCTTGGTGGTTTGTTACCTTTCCCGACTTCTTCTTACCAAAATCATTTAATTTGTACTTCTACTTCACTAATTTGTTTGTTTTCTATCATTAAATAGTTTGTAAATAGCCTAGTGTGTTAGTAATAAAGTGTTAGCCCACTGCTTTTTTGTATTCTTGTTGTCGAAGGTAAGATACAGAATAGCCAGAGCAATAAACATGACCCTTTAGACTTAACTAAAGGATTTTTTTGATTAGGGAACCCATTTCAACCGATAATTGAGCTGGGTTTTTCGACTAAATCAAGGCCATGAGCAGGGTTAAAAAAAAAAAAACCATCGTCCATGGACGTCTTGGAGAGGTGGGTAATCTCAGCAGATTTTCAATGCAAAGCACCGTTGGAATAAACACAATATGTATGGATGTGTAATTACCATCCCATTCAGATTGGATGATAATTAAAGGTGGTTTATTGCAAGGAATGATTGGCCAGCTGCTCCTACACAACCTGCTTTTTAACAGTTAAATACTTATTTTAACATCTGAAACTTTAGCTTGATATCTAACAGCAAACTATGCTGTTAGCTGGCTCTTGTTTAAACCATGTCTTCAGGCTATTGTGACAAGGACTGCAAAATGTACTTCTATTCCAGTATAGTATGACCAGTCTGTTGGTGTTATGGACATCCTGTCCAAATGTCCCCTTAACTAACCAATATTAAACGTTGCAGCATTAGGCTACGACTCAATTGCACACATAAGCTGAGGTAAAATTATGAACTTCTAGAAAACAGGAGCAAGAGAGGTTTTACGCCTAAATCAATTTTGATTTGCTAAGCCGTTAGTCATCCCAATACTGTCACATCAGATTTAGTCTTTAAGCAGACGCTTTTATCCAAAGCGACTTACAAGGATGTATAAACATTTCTTACATTTACACTGCACACTGCACATCAGGAGCAATTAGGGGTTCAGTGTCTTGCTCAAGGACACTTCAACAGGGAATCGAACTAGCAACCTTCTGATTACTAAACGACTTCTCCACCTCCTGTACCACTATAGCCCCTGTCACATCACATGTCAACTCTATTCAACTGTAATAATAGAAAGAAAAAAAACAATACAATATGAACAAAAACCAAAGCATTAAAACAAAATGCATATAACATTATTGTATATCAGATCATAGTAAAATTAACAATAATAATGACTATAATAATATAAGAACGGTCTGGCTTGTAATACATTAGAATGACAGGTGAGTTCTAAAGAGGTGAGTCTTTAAACACTTTGTGATACTCCTTGAATGTATCATGGCTGTCAGGTGATCAAATAGCACTAGGTAGGTCATCCCACCACCGAGGTACCACTAATGAATAGTCTGGACTGCCATCTCCTGCTGTGGAGGCAAGGCAAAGACAACAGGCGCTCTTCAGAGGAACAGACAGGTCAAGTTCTTCCTAGATCTCCATCAGGTGCAGTGCACACAATTAAGGGAGACCATCAATTCATTTTGAACATTGACTGATTCATATTTTAATTAATTATAAATAAAGATTATTATAATTTTTTTGAAATAATAATTGATTAATTCATATTTTAACAGTCACTGTGGCTCAGTGGGTCATTGGTATTAGAGATGCGATTGGTAGATGATATTTATTGATCGCAGGAAAATCAAACCTTTCATATTTTTCTGAATAGGTTACAGTGTGCATTATCCATTTGCATTTTCACGCAGAAGTGCATATCGTTTCTCTTGTCATTTCTCTTGTATTAACAACCAAAGTAACCATGTTCAAATTTCAAAATGGTGTTCTCAAATATGACAGACAAGCTGT
>NC_137925.1:13540526-13543026 GCF_963457725.1 Sprattus sprattus
ATTAGATTTTTCCAGTGGTTGATGTGGCAAGATTTTTTTGACTTCCAGTTTTGGAGGACTACTTTCTTAGCGACAGTTAAAGAGATGAGCAAGGGGTTCTTGAATTTTTGCGGGATGTGGCCTATGGAGATGTCACCCAGGAGACAGAGTGTTGGGGTTGATGGGATTCTGAAGTTCAGGATGGTAGAGAGTGCTTCAGTGACCGTGATCCAAAAAGAGTAGACTGGTTGATAGAGTCACATGGCGTGCAGATAATCGTCTGTGCTACCCAAAGTGCATTGTGAGCAAATACCTGTGTTGGCTAAGCCCATTTTGAACATTTTACTTTGGGTGATGTGAGATCTATGAATGACT
Organism: Sprattus sprattus; assembly: GCF_963457725.1. NCBI lineage: Eukaryota > Metazoa > Chordata > Actinopteri > Clupeiformes > Clupeidae > Sprattus > Sprattus sprattus. The sequence goes on from NC_137925.1 coordinate 13,540,881, forward strand.
TTATATTGTATAAGCTGTAGGTTTGTGTCAGTGGTCATGGAAAATGTGTTTTTGCAGATTTGTTCCCAATAATCGGGGTTGGGAGTGAAGGCCAAGTCATTTTCCCACTTGGTTGTTCGGAATGTTATTGTTGTTTTTAGGTTTGCAATTATTGTATACCACCACACTTTATTGAACTCCTAACATATGTTTTTTTTGCTTTTTGTACTATTTTTAGCTATTTGTACTATATGATGTTGTTGTTGTGTTATATGTTGTCCCTTGTTGCACCAACTGGAGCAGCGCTCCATATTTCGTTGCATGCAAATACAATGACAATAAAGGCTTTTCTATTCTATTCTATTTCTACACATACATACACAAACACACACACACACACACACACACACACACACATACACACAATAGAAATTCACTCCTCACTCTTCCTCTCTCTCCATGTTTCCTTCCCTCTCTCTCTCTCTTGTTCCATCATTTCCCCATTTTCTCAATTCAACACATAAGTGTACACAGCGCATAAGACAGCACAAAGTAATGAACAGTAGAAAAATAAAGTAATAAAGTAAGTAATAATAAAGTAAGTAAATCCTAAAACTGAAAATTGCCCCCCTGTGCACACATCCCTCTCTTGCCCCTGGCTTGGTTGTATAATTTGATTTGATTTGATTCTGATTACATGTAGACTAGGAGCTCTTGCCCAAGACTTGATGGTTTAGAGCGTGTGTCTTTATAGTGTGCGTTTTGTTGAGAAACAATTGATTTTTCAAAGTTATTCCACATGGGTTAGCCGGAAACTTCAATGTGGTTTCAGATCAGGAAGATCAATGGCTGTGCGAATTGTTGATTCTGTCACACCATGTTCGTCTGTGGTCATTTGTTTTGACCATAAAGAGTACGTGAAACGAATTTGGGCCGACTACACTTATTAACTGGTACAATGCTTACGGAAAAAACCTCCACAGACGTATATAGCAAAGGATGAAATTGTCATGATACATTGTTAGCATATTTTAATTTCAACCTTTTTTCATGTCTAATACATCTTTGTCTATGGTGATGTGGTTATTGATGTGTGGGCACACGGGTGATACTCAATGTACACTGTGTGCACAAATATTAGGCAAGTGAGTATTTTGACCATATCATAATTTTTATGCATATTTTCCAACTCCAAGCTGCATAAACTTGAATGCTTATTGGATTGAAGCATATAAGGTGTTATGTATCTGTGTAATGAGGGAGGTTGTGGCCTAAGGAGATCAATACCCTATATCAAGGTGTGCATAATTATTAGGCAGCTTCTTTTCCTAAGGCAAAATGGGCCATAAAAGAGATTTAACTGACTGTGAAAAGTCAAAAATTGTATAAAGTCTTTCGGCGGGATGCATTACTCTTGAAATTGCTAAGATATTGGGGCGTGATCACAGAACCGTCAAATGTTTTGTTGCAAATAGTCGACAGGGTCACAAGAAACGTGTTGAGAAAAAAAGACGCAAATTAACTGCCAAAGATTTGAGAAGAATCAAACGTTAAGCTACCAGGAACCCATTATCATCCAGTGCTGTCATATTCCAGACCTGCAAACTACCTGGAGTGCCCAGAAGTACAAGGTGTTCAGTGCTCAGAGACATGGCCAAGGTAAGGAAGGCTGAAACCCGTTCACCACTGAACAAGACACAAAAGTTAAAACGTCAAGACTGGGCCAAGAACTATCTGAAAACAGATTTTTCAAAGGTGTTATGGACTGATGAGATGAGAGTGTCTCTTGACGGACCAGATGGATGGGCCCGTAGCTGGATCAGTAACGGGCACAGAGTTCCACTTTGACTCAGACGCCAGCAAGGTGGAGATGGGGTACTGGTATGGGCTGGTATTATTAAAGATGAGCTAATTGGATCTTTTCAAGTTGAAACGAGTGCAATGGACTCAAAATGAACTCTCAAACCTACTGCAAGTTTTTAGAAGACACTTTCTTCAAGCAGTGGTACAGGAAAAAGTCTGCATCTTTCAAAAAGATCATGATTTTTATGCAGGACAATGCTCCAGCACATGCATCGAAGTACTCCACTGCGTGGCTAGCCAGTAAAGGCCTTAAAGATGAAAAAATAATACATGGCCCCCTTCCTCACATGACCTAAACCGTATT
>NC_137925.1:13553026-13563026 GCF_963457725.1 Sprattus sprattus
TGGAATGGCCAACCTATCTAGTTCATGGTGAGTATTATTTTGTAGAAGGGAAATGGTCAGTAGCAATCTACAACACAATTATATGCTTATACTACATAAACTATGGAAACTATTAAAAAAAAACCTATTCAATTCAATGAATAATGTCTTATTTTCATTGGTATATGCAATGAGGATTTCTGGGTAATCATTTTTTGTCCAATGTCAAGTCCCTATTTGATCATGTGACGAGAGGATACGATGTAGGCTGTCCCATTTAAACGTAAAAATGTCCTGCGTTAAGTCAAACGATGCAAAATGAACGTGTTATTATTATTGCATTTTTAGCGAGAAATCAATGTTTAATCAATTTTAGCCATATAACAGAAAAACAGTATTTCATGAAGCAGAAAACAAGGAAGTACGAAGGTTTTGACAAGACCCCAGTCAAGTGAATGGAGAAATTGCCTCTAAAAATATCCTTGGTGAAGTCAAACGGTGTAAAATAAACGTGTTATTATTGCATTTCTAGTGAGAAATCAATGTCAAAATTGAACAATATAACAGAAATACAGTATTTCATAAAGCAGAAAATACGTAATTATAAACATTTTGGTACAATTGATTTAATAGGAAACGCTCAATCCAATATGGCGGACAAAGACGGATTGAGCGCTTCAGAGTTCAGAGTTTTGTATATATATTCAGACTTCGTTTTGTATATATATTCAGACTTCGTTTTGTATATATATTCAGACTTTTGTATATATATTCAGAGTTTTGTATATATATTCAGAGTTTTGTATATATATTCAGACTTTTGTATATATATATTCAGAGTTTTGTATATATATTCAGACTTTTGTATATATATTCAGAGTTTTGTATATATATTCAGACTTTTGTATATATATATCCAGTCTTTTGTATATATATTCAGAGTTTTGTATATATATTCAGACTTTTGTACATATATTCAGACTTTTGTATATATATATTCAAATATTAATTTCCTGAACGGCATGCCATACATATGATATATGTTATATATATATATATATATATTTATATGTTATATACTGTATGTGTGTATATAGAGTAGAGTAGATTACAGTAGAGTAGACACAGGCTAGCAGTAGAGATATAACTGCAATAGATGGCTCTCTTTCTGTTTCTGTATGTATCAACTTTATAAGGAGGTCATTTGGTTACTCGAGTGGCTGCTAGATGACAATTAAGATTACTATTCATTTTTTATTTGTCAAACTGAGTAAATAAGAGCAAGACTAATTCTTGCCTCAAGCAGAGAGGTCAACAGGAGGTGGAGGTGGCTTTGGTGCATCTGCATGTTATGGCCTTTGAGTGCCACTAGATGGCAGTGTCAGCTCAGACAGTCAAAGCACTGACTGAAATAATTGAACCAGTCAAACAGGCATCAGAGCATACGGCTAGAATGTGTTTGTGTGTCTATGTCTCTATCTCCGCGTGTGTGTTGATGAAAATTCAGCAATGCTGCAGTAATAATCGAGTCAGATGAGGTGACATCTCATAAGGGTTTTAGAGTGTGTGTCTACGAGTCTGCAAACCCTGTGTGCGTGTGTGTGTGTGTGTGTGTGTGTGTGTGTGTGTGTGTGTGTGTGTGTGTGTGTGTGTGTGTGTGTGAGCGCACTCACCAAGCCGGCTCCAGGACACCAGAGGTTTGGGGTGGCCCTGGGCCAAGCACTCCATGACTGCCGGGCGCCCCAAAATCACTGTAGAGTTCTGGGGTCGCGCCACAAACTCCACTTTAGTGGGGAGCGAAGACTGACCTGCACACACACACAAACACACACACACACACACACACACACACACACACGCACACCAACACACACACACACACACACACACACACACACACACACACACACATTTATTATACATCATATTGAAGATTAGTTCACAGCAGGAATAGAAAAACACAGACAGATGACAATGGCAGAACCTCCTAGAGGGAAAGTGATGAGGCCACCTGAGGTAAAGTGATTATGCACATCAAGAAGACACACTGCATGGAAGATACGGCGCGTTATCTAAGCACATAAACTACCTTTAGAGAGCAACTATGGCGCCCCCCCCATCAGAACCCTTTAGCTCTTCCATGCTAATGATTGGGGAGGAGGATGTGTGTGTGTGTGTGTGTGTGTGTGTGTGTGTGTGTGTGTATGCGTATTGAGAGGGGGGGGGGGCATGTGTGTGGATGAGGTGCACACATTATAAATTCATCATAGAGAGATTAGACATACAGACACACACACACACACAGTCACACACACAGGCACAAACACACACACACACAAACACTAACACACATCCACACATATTACGTGACACAGAGTGGATGGCTCTGCTAAAACAAGTGCAGAAACACAGCCACCTGGCTAAGAGTGAAAAGCAACGACCCTTAAATGGGTCAGCTACACCTCTTTGAGATGTGGAGATAGGGGCGTCTGCCTGTGTGTGTGTGTGTGTGTGTGTGTGTGTGTGTGTGTGTGTGTATGTGTGTATGTGTGTCAGCGAGAGTCTGTATATGTGTGTGTTTGAGACAGACTGTGCGTATTATAGGTATGAGTGTGTATGTGTGTCTGTTTGTCAGGCAGAGTCTATGCATGTATGTCTGTCAGAGAGAGAGAGACTGTGTGGAGGTGTGTGTGTGTGTGTGTGTGTGTGTGTATCATAATTTAATCATAGCTATCTCAGATAACTTGCAGAGCACAAAGCCCCATTCACTGACAACATTTCACAAATATTGAAAAGTAAAATTTCAAAGCCCAGGGAATTCATAGGTAGGCCTTCAGTTTGCCTTCGCTGCAAAAGACCATGCAAATTCAATCACCTGTGCTGTGTGAAGAGACACTAGCTCTCAAAGTTCTATGGAGCAAATTACCTTTGAACCTAGCCTTCAGCCAAGACAAGCAGATAAAGGAAAGTAAGAGACGGAGAGAGGAAAGATGGAGATGGAGATGGAGAGAGAGAGAGAGAGAGAGAGAAAAAGAGCTATCAGCTATCAGAACATTAAACTCAGTCATGCACTAAAACCGGAATTCATTGGGCAACATTAACACTTCAGCCACTTTATTTGACTAAAAGTCACTTATGCCAACCCAGGCACCTTATTCACATGTATCTATTATGTATTTGCAACGTACCTCAAGGGGAGTACATGCACTCCATACCATTGCACTTGTTATTTGTTAGTTATTGTATCTGTGTTGTCGTACTGTATGTTGTCCCTTCCTGGCACCAACAGGATCAGTGCTGGACAGTTTGTTGTATGCAAATACACAGAGAGAAACTGAGAGAGGAAAAAGTCTTCCAAAGGTTTGTGTGTGTGTGTGTGTGATTGTGTGTGTGTATGTTTGTGTGTATGTGTGGACATACAGTCCAGTGTGGACAGGTCACAGTCTATGAGACCAGATTTATCTCCTAAATCACAAATATATGTCATGTGATTCACAAGTGATTGTCCACCTTGCAGATGTAATACAATTTCATAAAGTTCAACTCAAACTGAAATCTATGCTGATGTGATGAAATAGAACAAGCCACCTAATAGGCCACAGATAAATACTTTTATCAGTCTGTAATTCAATATAATAATGGCAAAATATCTTATGATGTTTTTAACAACATATATTTATGGATTTCTATAACATTTATTTAAAGGTTGAAATATTTGTGTGTGCATTCAAAATATATTTTTGTGAGTCACTTAATCCATTTTTGAAATGTTTAATAATTTGTATTTTTGAATAATGGGAGACCTCTGGTCTCAAAACAATCCCTCACACCTGATCACATTTGGCCCTCATCTCTACCCGTCTTTCTCCCCAACTCCTCCTGTCTGCCATCTTTCTCCTCATATCTCTCTTTCCTCCCCCCCTCCCTCCTCTCTTTCTCTCAAACTCTTCCTCTATTCTGCTCTGAACTTCCTCGGGGACATAGCACAGACTACTGCTCCTAATGAGTAGCCAATACTCTTCACTCCTCCGTTCACTCTTCCCCTTCTCCTTTCATTCTCTGTCCTGTGCCCTCTCTTTCGCCATCTCCCATACATCACACTCACTAACAAGCTGTTTATTCTTGCTCTACTGTTTTTCCAGACACCTTCACCACTGGCCCTAATAAAGCCAATAATATGAAAATATATCTTATATAAGAACATTTAATGAAGTGCTTTACTTGGTCATTCAGTCAGTAAGTGAGCTTCAGTGAGACAATTATCAGTTAGTTAGTCATTCCTTCGTTAAATCAATCATTCAGGGACGCACCACAGGGGAAGCTGCAGGGACTTAATTAAAGATGGAAGTAGTGAAAACACAAACAATAATACAAACAGGAAGTGTCAAAACATCCCAGCACAGGTAGCGGATGACCCCATCCCTCCTTCTCTCTACTTTTCTTTTTATTCCACCCTCCCTTCCTTCCTCTCCCTCCGTTCTCTTGTATTCTCTTAGCTTTTCTCCCTCTCTCAGTATGGAGCTGCTAGTTGCAGCTGTTGCTGGGTGTGTTTCATCAGACGGACTGCCTCACAAGGCTGCAGAAAATCAATGCGTCAGGCAGTGGCCCTACACACACACACACACACACACACACACACACACACACACACACACACACACACACACACACACACACACACACACACACATGCACTAGAGCACAAATACTTACACACAACCAGACACAATCTCACACATAAATAGTTCACCCTATGAGCACATACCCATTTGAACACATGGCATGTGTAACAGTAGCCAGCGGGTACAGCGCCGTGCAGTGAGTAAACCACACTTCCCGACACCTTTACAGGCGTGCTAACGACAGACGCTAGCACCCATGGGTTTTAACGTCCTTGCTAGCAAGCCCCGCCTCCCATGCCTAGGGTTGTGAGTTTCGCCGGATGCAAGTGAGGTTAAGGGAAGTGAGTGTTAAGGTAACCAGCAGGTATGAAGCTGTGCAGTAGGTAAACCTCACCCCCCCACACCTAAAAATATGTGCTAGCAACAGACGCTAACACCAATGGGTTTGAGCCTCCTTGCTAGCACGCCCGCCTGCCAAGGTTGTGGGTACGAGTCCGGTGGGGAACTGTGCTTGTCTACACAACGCTGGTGACATATGCACATCACAAGTCATAACACATCTGCATGCAGCCAAACACAAACTGTGACAGACAACACACCCTAACTGACACCCCCATATTTGTTATACGTGAAGTGTAAAGGGACTTTTAAAAAGGGGGGATTGAGATGACGAAGCGGAGACATAGGGATGAAGAGACAGGCTTTGTGGGGAGGGAGCTAGTGACAAGGTCAGCCAATCGGTTGTCAGAACGTGTTGTGTGTGGTAGTGCAGCCCATTGGGTTAGTTGCAAGGTATAGTACTCAATAAACTTGCAAGCTTGTGGATTCTGTGGAGCTGTGTGTAAGGTTGGATGCCCCCACATCTTTGAACCATTCCTCATGCACTGACATAAACGATAGCACAACCCAGGCTGCCATAATTGTGTTAATTGTTTGTTTACAGTGTTAAATATTTCAAATGAATGCGTCAATTACGACAGCAGTGGTAGGCAAATACAATATGTTTTTCTGCTCCTGAGCTCATGCACAGCGATCGGGCTGTACTGAAGACTAAATTTCATCATTGTTGAAATGGCAGCTTCATAACAGATTTGTTTGGAGGGAGATTGAATGGCAGCAACTAAGTGGCAGGCAATAGGTGAAGTGTATAAATGCGTGTGTGTGTGTGTTTCACTATGTATGGATGTGTGATTGTATTCCTGCTTCTTGTTCTTTGAGTCAGAGGTGGTGCCATACTACGAGGCCATGAGGTGTATGTAACTGCAGAAAGTGTGTCTCTATGTGTGTGTGTGTGTTTGTTTGTGTGTATTTGTGTGTGTTTATGTGCGCGTGTGTATGTGTGCTTGAGTGCTTGTGTGTGTGTCCCCGCAATGCAGGAACTGAGAACAATCATCATTCTTCGAACACCGTTTTGAGCTGATTGGTCGAATGCATGCGTCTCGCTGGAAAAAATAAACAAAAATATGGCAGACAAAACTCCGTAGATGACGGAGTTTGTATGTGAATATAATATATACATATATCATTTATTTGGCCTTTTATTTTTTTCACAATCTGAACTCCATTGTTGTAACCAAAAACTACGTCTGAGGTGATTTGTGAGGTGTTTGCTAGTCGTCTATCAAACGTTAGCCCTTACACTTATGTTAGCAAGCTAACTACCCACAAAGCCCCAAACAACCTTAGTTAAGAGTTCCCTTAACGCTAGCTTTAGCTAACATCGCTTAACTTTAGCTTAAGCTAGCATCTATTACAGTAAAGTGAGCCGGCTGAACTCCACTTCAGTGTTCCTACCGACGATGCGGTGTACCTGAGTGTGTGTGTTAGTCCATGTGTGTACCTGGAGCATGCTCTCCTGGCTGTATCTCTTTCTGGGTGTGTGTGTGTATATGTGTGTGTGTGTATGTGTGCATGTGTGTGTGTGTGTGTATGTGTGTGTGTTATGTGTGTGCGTGCGCACTTGTGTGTGTGCGTGTGTGTGTATGTGTGCATGTTTGTGTGAGTTCATGCATATGGGTGTATGTGTGTGTGAGCGTGTGTGTGTGCGAGTGTGCGTGTGTGTGTTAGTCCATTTGTTTACCTGGAGTGACAGTGAGCGTGCTCTCCTGGCTGTATCTCTTGCGTGCGGCATTGGAAGCGATGCAGCGGTAGGAGCCTGCGTCCTCGTCCGTCACAGCCCGGATCTGAAGCACCCCGCTGGGCAGTGAGATGAACCTGCAGACACACACCCACACACACAATCATTCATCTCTGTCCAACACACTTTCTCCAGCCCTCCATCTCTGTTCCATCCACTTTGTGCCTCTCTGTGTACTTGTCTTCCTTACTCTCTCATCCTCCCATCCCCCTTTCTCCCCCTTATATACTCTCTCATTCTTTCCCTCTTTCACTCGCTCATTCTTCCATCTCTCATTCTCTCATCATTTCACTGTCTTCCTCTCACTCTCTTACCTGTCTTTTTCCCTCTCTCTTTCCACATCTTACCCTGTCATCTGTCCTAACCACCCTTCTCTCCTTTTCCCTCTTTCCTCCACTCATTCTTTTCACTCACTCTTTCACTCTTTCGCTCCGTCTCTCTCTCTCTCTCTTGCTAACACACACACACCCCACCTTCCTTTATTCTTTTAGAGGAAAGCACAAATCCCTTGTATTTCTACTACTTCTACAGAAACACACTCACACTCACACACACACAGACAGTCCGATAGTCAAAACCAGGAGCTGCACAATCTCTCTTTAGGTGAGGACTTTGTGTCGGCAGGGTCAACATGAATGGAGAGGGAGGCTCGTCGGATAGATGAGGCTCCACCAAGGCAGAAGCAAACGCTCACAGAAAGGAATCTTAATTAGAAAGCACAGTGCAACAGAAAGAGCAGGCACAAAGAGAGCACTGGGTACACTGATATAATGGGAAAGTAATGGACAGCACGAGTATGAGGGAAAGAAATGGAGAGGAAGGGAGGATGAAAGAGATGAAAGTAGGGAGAGGGCAGAGAGAAAGAGAGTCAGAGAGAGAGAGTGATGGAATGAGGATATGTATGACCCCTCAGTCTTCGACAAAAGAGAGATCCAGCATTAGAGAGAGAGAACAAAAGAGAGAGGGAGAAGGAGAAAAGACAGATGGAATTAGGTTGTATTTAACACCATGTAAGAGCGGCTTTGAGCCTAGCTGCCAAAAGAGGACAGAACATGTGGTCACTGGCAGACAGAGGAGCACTTTCTTCTTCACTGTGAGAAGAATACACATACAGTATATGGGCCATTCTACCGAATTCGTGTAATATGCAGTCCCTCAACAATAAAAACTATTTACAAAACAATTAGGTATTTAGGCATAGATGTTTAATTAGAAAATGTAATGGTCTATATAAACCCAATGCATTACATGAGCTAGTGATAAGCTAAATATATACAAAATCATAATTTATAGGGTACTTTCTATTGGGAAGTAGTTGTCCCCAACCCTGACATCTAAATTTCAATGCCTTTAAATAACACTTTTCAATTTTTAAAGATTTTTTTCAATGATTTAATTTCAAAGATCTTTATGATTGGGTTGAAACAGAACTTGGAATATTTAGATTTATTGTGGGTTTAATTTTTAAATCAATTTACTATACTCAAAAAATCATGTCCCTAGTTTTCATGTCACTACCGAAACACAAGAGTTTTAGTCCGTTGGCTGAGCCTGTGTTTTAGCCACGACTCTGCATTTTTGACCATGCAGTGACACTGCATCTCTGTCCCTCATGGTTGAATGGTAAGTGGCTAAATCCCATAGTTTTTATATAAATGTGTTCCAAAGTCTGAAAATCGACGTGTAACCTTAAGAATTGTCACTACCGAAACACATGTTTTCTTCAATTAAGTAAACCTTTTGGGGTTTCATGGAAAATCTTATGTTTGTATGTGTGTTCACCTCTTCAAAGATGTGTTTGCAAGCCATGTGCGTGCTAGAATTCTTTATTTATGCTTAAAGTTAGCTAGAATTGTCACTACCGAAACAATCACTACCGAAACATATGGTAGTGACCAGATGATTTCGGTAGTGACAAAATGAAATGGTAAGTAGTTCAATCCCATAATTTTTAAATAAATGTGTTATGTGGACTAAAGGGCGGCCCAGAGCACCTTTTGGATGATTTTGGGAGAGAAATTAACATCCATCCAACAGTGCAGTCACTACCGAAACAGTGCAGTCACTACCGAAACAGATAAATTGAACTTGAAAATTTGGTAAAAAAATAATTTCTATGGATTTCATTGTGAAAACCTTCAAGAAATATTTGTAAAAATACTCTTCAGAGAAGGGAAGGAAACACAATCTGAACAGGTCAATAATAATACTTTTTTACTATAGTAAATGTGATGTTTCGGTAGTGACAATTTTTGGAAGAGGAAAAACATTCCAACACATTCTGAAAATACAATATAAAACTTGACTGTTCTTTTACTAGATATGTGTACTTTAGATATGGTACAATATACATACGGACCAAGTTTTGGGAATAAACCATAAAAAAATTCTAAATATATCCGACATGACTTTGCATCAATTCGGTAGAATGGCCCATATAAAAAAAAACTTTTTCTGCACATTCAAAACCAACCACCCAAACTTTGAGGTCCTTGACAAAAATAGATAAATGACTATCCACTCCGGAGAGTGACCTTCAGCAGCCATGCCAATGAAGCCAACTTTGAATTGAATAGAGAGAGAGAGAGAGAGAGAGAGAGAGAGGGAGAGAGAGAGAGAGAGAGAGAGAGAGGGAGAGAGAGAGAGAGAGAGAGGGAGTGAGAGAGAAATGGAATATGTTTGTATATGACAGCATATGTGCACTGTTTATCATATTTTGTGCTTGTCAGTATCTCTACCTCTCTTTGTTCCTCTCTATTCTAACCCTTTTCTCCCTCCTCACTGCATCAGTATTTAGACTCTCTTTCTGATGCTTAGTCATGCTCAGTCGCTCAGTCATATTCTCTCTCTCTATCTATCTGTCTCTCTCTCCCTCTGTCATACTCAGTCTCTCTCTCTCCCTCTCAATAATATTCTTTCTCTCCCTCTCTTTCACTCTCCCTCTCTTAGTCATACTCATACTCAGTCCTTCTCTCTCTCTTTCTCTTTTGTCAATTTCAAAGTTGAAATGACAAAGAGTTCTTGTCAAAGCATGTACAGCCATAGATAAACAGATAAGTATGGAAATAGATAGAATGCTATTATTAATAACCATCATTCCTTTCCTTGGCCTCACCCGTGTTGTGTGTACTTGTGCTCTCCCTCTCTTTGCAGCAGGTGAACTGGTGCCTAGGTGTGCTTGGTTCTTCCTGATTGGCGGGGATTAAGAACCCTGCTCTGTCCACGCTGGCTGCTATGCCTTCTTCTCGATGGCGATTGGCTT
>NC_137925.1:13575526-13578026 GCF_963457725.1 Sprattus sprattus
TTAAGCAGGGACAGTGAGAGGGAGACAGAGACAGAGACAGAGAGAGAGAGAGCGATAGAGGAGAGAGAGAGAGACAGAGAAAGAGGGAGAGAGAGACAGAGAGAGAGAGAAGAGAGACACCGAAATAGAGAGAGACAGAGAGAGAAAAGAGAAAGAGAGAAAGGGAGAGACAGAGACAGACAGATCTTGCCACTACACTCATGACCCACTAACTGTGACACTGAAATTCAATTCTGCAAGAAGAAGCTTATATAAGCCAGCATAGGCTGTGTTTCCCCATCCAGTCAGTGGCTATAGCATACAGCACCTCTGCCACTGACTTACATGGCAGACCAGCTCCAAGCTCCAAACAGCTCTAAGGCTGCTACAGAAGGGAGGATACTAATTGGCTGATATGAGTCTCTCTCATAGACAACGAGGACCAACGGAACCAATGGGTGGAAGTGTGTGTGTGTGTGTGTGCGCGAGAAAGAGACGGTGAGAGAGGCAGTGAGTGTGTGTCCGCTTGGGGTCCTTGAGTTTATTTTTCCACCATCTGAGATGTAGCACTGTCGCCATAGCCATTGGACCACTTATAAATAAATTACATGACGCACACTCAGACATGCATGGATTGGGACACACACACACGGCACACACACACACAAACACACACACACACACAGACAAACACACACACGCACACGCTCACACACACACACAAACAGCACCCCAGTTGGCACAAAAGAGATTTAATCTAAGGTAGGATGCTGTGTGGCATTTATGATTCCAGGAAATCATGGAACATAAATGCATAGTGTATTATTCATGTAAGGTGGGGACTCGCACTTCTACAGATGTACACTACATCAACAGACCACCACAGACACTACATCAACAGACCACTACAGACAAGAGACTCGCACTTCTACAGATGTACACTAGATCAACAGACTGCCACAGACAGGAGACTCACACTTCTACAGATGTACACTTTATCAACAGACCGCCACAGACACTACATCAACAGACCACCACAGACACTACATCAACAGACCACCACAGACAGGAAATACACGACTAGCACAACACTGCTAGGAAACATGCGTCACATCAAAGAGTGTATAGGTGTAAGATTGGGTAATCCAAACACAAATGTGCACTACACTTCTAAAAAATGTAAAGCATATGGCACACTCAGACCAAATGTTCAACACACACACACACACACACACACAGAGAGACACACACATAGACACACACACACTCACACACACACACAAACACAGACTTAAACACAGCCACACACACACAAACACAGACTCACACATAGACACACACACACATAGACACACACAGAGACACATTCCACTTGCTCTGATTGAAGCAAGACTCTCAATTAATTAAGCTAATGGAAGATGGAATTATTCCTTTGATTAAAATGAACTGACCTTCCAGCCTTCTGGTGTGTGTGTGTGTGTGCGTGTGCGCGTGTGTGCACGCGTGTGCGTGTGCGTGTGCGCGCGTGTGCGTGCGTGTGTTTGTGTGTGTGTGTGTATGTGTGTGTGTAAGGCATGTGGGCACATAACATTGTTCTAAAAAAGCTCCATAATCTCCCTCCCTATGGACTAGACTGGGATCAGGCTGAGCCATACTGACGGCCATACAAAAGACACACACACACACACACACACACAAATGTTTGTGTGTGTGTGAGAGTGTGAATCTATATGATGTGAGCATGTAAGCAGGAAGTAGTGTGTAAATAAGCACCAAATCCTGCAGCCTGTCGAAAAGCACTGTGATGTTCTGTAATGTGTGTGTGTGTGTGTGTGTGTGTGTGTGTGTGTGTGTGTGTGTGTGTGTGTGTGTGTGTGTGTGTGTGTGTGTGTGCACATGGAGGGGGGAGTAGGGTATAGACATCAGAGGAACTGGCCTACTTTCTATCAGTTAATGACACCAAGAGAGCAAGGCTGCAGGTAGTGGATGCACACACACACACCTCACCTCACCTCTCCCGTCTGTCTGTGTTTAAACTCTAATTGGCAACCCTTTAGTCATTATAGCAGGGAGCAGCATTTGCTCAGCACAATACATGCCTTCACCACTGGTCTATTTTTCAATTTGTGTGTGTGTGTGTGTGTGAGAGAGAGTTAGAGAAAGAACAGGTGTGTATGTATGAAAAAGAGGGAACACACACACACACACACATAAAAACACAAACACACTTAATATATAATAAATAACAACTGAGCACCCTTGGAAGACCTTCATCAACACAACAAACCCATGGGGCCTTTCAGTAAAGGCTGTGGCCAAGCCTATAGCTCCTCTTCAAGACGACCGTCAGGCCTTCCAATAGGGTAAGAAGAAAAGACCATGAGCTAAACCTAGCCCCCTCACTAAACACACACACGCACGCGCACACACGCACGCGCACACGCACTCGCACACACACGCGCACACACACACGTACACACACACACACACACACACACACACACACACACACACAGACACA
>NC_137925.1:13588026-13593653 GCF_963457725.1 Sprattus sprattus
ATATTGGCATGGCCCTTACATACACGGACCAGTTTAGGCACTGTACAGCTAATGTTGGCATGGCCCTTACATACACGGACCAGTTTAGGCACTGTACAGCTAATATTGGCATGGCCCTTACATACATGGACCAGTTTAGGCACTGTACAGCTAATATTGGCATGGCCCTTACATACACGGACCAGTTTAGGCACTGTACAGCTAATATTGGCATGGCCCTTACATTTAGGGAGCAGTTAAGGCACTGTACAGGTTATATTGACATGGCCCTAGTTAGCAGGTAGATTTCAATCGATAAAATAATAAGTAAGAATCATTTGTTGACATTTACATTTTGATTTAGCAGACGCATCAGCAGGGACACTAATTGACACACAAGTAGTAGTGGAGGTTTAGGCGTCGGAGGAGATGCTTCAGCAGGGAGACGAACCTACAATCTTCTCATTACTAGACTGCTTCTTATTACTAAACTGCTACTCTACCTCCTGGACCACTGTCGATTGATAGTGACAGGATCATTTATTAGGTATTTATTACGCCCATAAAATTAATTATTATGTATTATTAGTTAAGGCACTGTACAGGTAATATTGGCATGGCCCTTACATCTAGGGAGCAGTTAAGGCACTGTACAGGTAATATTGGCATGGCCCTTACATGTACGGGTCATGCCAATATTAGCTGTACAGTGCCTAAACTGGTCCGTGTAAGGGCCATGCCAACATTAGCTCTACAGTGCCTAAACTGGTCCGTGTATGTAAGGGCCATGCCAATATTAGCTGTACAGTGCCTAAACTAGTCCGTACATGTAAGGGCCATGCCAATATTAGCTGTACAGTGCCTTAACTAATAATAATAAATAATAATTAATTTTATGGGCGTCACAAATTCCTAATAAATGATTCTGTCACTATCAACTGACAGTGGTCCAGGAGGTAGAGAAACAGTTTAGTAATAAGAAGCAGTCTAGTAATGAGAAGATTGTAGGTTCGTCTCCCTGCTGAAGCATCTACTTCGACGCCTAAAACTCCACTACTACTTGTGTGTCAATTAGTGTCCCTGCTGATGCGTCTGCTAAATCAATATGTAAATGTCAAGGAATGATTCTTACTTATTATTTTATCGATTGAAATCTACCTGCTAACTAGGGCCATGCCAATATTACCTGTACAGTGCTTAAACTGGTCCGTTCATGTAAGGGCCATGCCAATATTAGCTGTACAGTGCCTAAACTGGTCGGTACATGTAAGGGCCATGCCAATATTAGCTGTACAGTGCCTAAACTGGTCCGTGTATGTAAGGACCATGCCAATATTAGCTGTACAGTGCCTAAACTGGTCCGTGTATGTAAGGGCCATGCCAATTTTAGCTGTACAGTGCCTAAACTGGTCCGTTCATGTAAGGGCCATGCCAACATTAGCTGTACAGTGCCTAAACTGGTCCGTACATGTAAGGGCCATGCCAATATTAGCTGTACATTGCCTAAACTGGTACGTGTATGTATGGGCCATGCCAATATTACCAGTGCCTTAACTAATAATAATAAATAATAATTAATTTTATGGGCCGCACAAATACCAAATAAATAATCCCTTCACTATCAACCGACAGTGGTCTAGGAGGTAGAGAAGCAGTTTAGTAATTAGAAGCAGTCTAGAAACGAGAAGATTGTAGGTTCGTCTCCCTGCTGAAGCAAGACTGAAACTTCCCTACTAGTTGTGTGGCAGTTTGTCTCCTAAATGAAAAAAAGTTTATTTATTATTTTATCGACTGAAACCTAACTGCTAATTGTGTACCATTTTATCGAGTGAAACATACCAATTGTGTTTCTTGACATGCAAGCGCTGAAAATGCTAATTGTGTACCATTTTATCGAGTGAATCGAGTGAAACCTAGTAATTGTGTTTCTTGACATGCAAGCGCTGAAAATGCGCATATTTTTTGCGAGCCGGAAGTCGAAATCGCAGATTGACCAATAGCAGCATGGTCCCTAATCGTGGCCGCACTACCGTAAAATGAAGACAAACATACCTCTCCAGAGATGAGGACGTCTTTGTAAACCGCAAAAAGGTACATTGAATTAATACACAGATAGTGTTTGATCCAAATTTCACAATCATGGATATTGTTGCGAAGTGGCCTGGATCTACTCACGATTCGCGCATTTTAATGGAGAGCGCGGTCTGCGCCAGCTTTTTTGAGCGGCACCATGTACCTGCTGGATGCCACTTGTTGGGTGACAGTGGCAACCATGCAAGACATGGCTTTTGACACCCTTCCTCAATCCACAACCGGGAGCACAGTTGAACTACAACATGCAAGTATACGCATGAGGCCTATTTTGGTGACACAATACCTGTAGCCGCGACGGCTCTTTTAAAGTCCACTCCGCAATCTCCATCCTACATTGTGACTGGAGCGCATACCACCGCTTCTCGCAGTCATCGACAGAGCGACACACGGCAGGGAATGAAGCATTTATGTTAACACATATGTTCTCCCATGGCTCACGCTTCTTTTTTGTGGTCACCCCACAGCCAAATTTAGCTTTTATAACTCCCTTCCTCTCCAGCACACTCTGGGCCAACATGGACAGTTGGTCCTGGGACCAGTTCGACTTTCTCTTACGTCTCGCCCTCGTTTCGTCCATTATGACAGGAGGACTTAAAGAGCCGTATGGACTGATATTTGAAGTGTTTAAGGGCTGGAAATATGCCGATTACCTAATAGTTTGCAGGGAGCTTTAATTATTACTTCCTTGATTTCATGCAATTTCCGTGTTTTTTTCGGCAATTTCTCTTTCTCTAACGTGCAAAGCGTCATTCACGTTGGATGCACAAACTTGTCATCATGCGTGTGCATTCTGCTAAGTGCACTATCCATAACTATTTAATATGGCTTCATTTGAAGCCTAGGTTATTCTCTTATTTTCTGTTGATTTAGTGGGATCGTTAGGGGGATGTTAGGACTGAGTTTTGAATGAGAGCGCCTGTCAGCAACCAATCACCGTACGCACCGCTTCTAAACTCGTGCATGAGAATGGACGTCATCCATAGCAACGGAGTTTTTATCTTAAGCTTAGGAGTTGGTATTATCCTTAGTATGAGTAGGTCTCAGAGCCGTTGTGAATCACTTTTAAGAAATTACTCCTACGTAAAAGGTTTTAGCGCGAGTTAGGAGCACTCCTAGTGGTAAGATAAAAGGCTTTGTGAATACGGCCCCTGGTTTCATCCTCAAACCCATTCTATGCATCTGCCACCAACCAATCACAACACCCTTTAGCCCAGCTAAGCTCCTGGCTGTGAGAGTTGGCCAGGGCAGAGGTGCCAAAGACAGGCTGATTAGCATCCAGCAACAAATTAAACCCTAGTCAAAAATACGGGCAGATACTTTCGAAATCTTAATGAAACTATGACCAGGCCCCTGCTCACATCACAAGGATCAATCCAGGAATATAAATACTACATTCATATATGTTTGTGTACATAGCGTGGGAATCACAACCATCCTGAAGTTCCCATCCTGACGTGACACTGGGGAAGGTTGTAGCAAGCAGCCAGGTAGTAAACAAATGCAGGACATGGTAATCAGTGGCCAGGTTGTGCTGTGACTGATAGCAACCAATGCATGGTTGCTGTGGTTACGGTTACAAACAATGATAGTCTTTTGGTGTGAGAGGATCAGAGAGAGGTCCTCTGATAAGATGCCACATGGCCCTCTGGCCAGAACTTGGAGGTCTGGATGTCTATTGTGTAGATTTGATCATTTTTATCATACACACACACACACACACACACACACTCACACACACATAGTGTTCTTTATCCTCTCCATCACCCCCACACAAACACACACACCCCAGCGCTGTCTGCACACTGTATATTACCTAGGTCTGGATGTGAATTGTGTAGATTTGATCATTTTTATCGTACACACACACACACACACACACTCACACACACATATTGTTCTTTATCCTCTCCATCACACACACACACACACACACACACACATACACACACACACAAACAGGCATTCTCTCTCTCTCTCTCACACACACACACAGACAAACACACTGTTCTTCATTCTCTCCCTCACACTCACATACACAAGGTCGCACGACAGAAACACAAAACAAAACCAACATGGACACATACACACACACACACAACCGCAAAGACAAATACATGCAATTTCACACAGGTGGATAGAATGCAAGCATAAAAAAACTGAAAGGAACACACACAGTACCTGCACACACACACACACACACACACACATATAACAGAGAACACAACCTCTACACAACACATAAGAACACAAACACAGTTCACACACAAAAGTAGGAACGAACACACACACACACACACACACACACACACACACAAACAAACACAGGAGCCCTGCCTGATGATTTGGCACCACACATTCATCACTTACAAGGCATTCAAGGAGAGACAGAGCTGAGGGATGTGTGAGACACACACATGCACACAAATATTCTCCCTCTCTTTCTCTCTCTCTCTCTCTCTTTCTCTCTCTCTCTCTCTTGCTCTCTCTCTCTGTCAGACACAATTCACAAACACACACACAAGCACACATGTGCTTACACTCAATCACACACACACACACACACATGCACGCACACACACAAACACACACACACACATAGATAAAACTAATCTACTTTACATTCTGCCTTCATCTGAATGCTGATGCTTTGAAGAGAGAGGAGGTCAGTGCACACACCAACACAGTCCGGCGGCGCCCTCTCAACGGCAGAACAGTGCAGAACACACACTCACGCACACAAACACGCACACGCACGCACGCACACATACATACACACACACACACACACACACACACACCACTCACAAAAAGCAAGCAAACACAACTAAATAAATACCAAACTAAAACATGCAATTAAGATTGCAATGCAATTTAGTTCTGTACTGATTAAAATAACTGTAATGTTTCAATCAGTAATTCCTGGTGCTATTAGTGCTATTACAATTTACTCAAATTATCCCTTATAATTACTGGAGCTATTATAAGTTACTCAAATGTCTTCCTACAGAGTGCCAATCCCTCGTAAGCTTCTTAATATTTTTCACTAAAAGTCATGGGACAGTGTCCATGACCCAAACCTATGCCTCTGAATGGAGTTAGTGGCTTAAGGGAAGTATTTTTTGCAAATGTGAACATTTACATGCCGTCACCATGACTACAGTATGCACACCCGCACACCAGCAGCTGCAGTGTCAGGTGTGAATCTTTCCAGCTGTGCATCAGTGACTGGGTTAAGAGAGAGAGAGAGAGAGAGAAGGAGAGAGGTAGGAAAGGGTGAGACAAGGATAGAGAGGGGGAGTGAGACAGAGAGAGAAGAGAGAGGGGGGAGACAGAGAGAGAGAGGGGACAGAGAGAGACGGAGAGAGGGGGGTGGAAAGGGTGAGACAGAGCGAGAAAGAGGGTGCGTGAGACAGATAGAGAGAGGGGGGAAAGGATGAGACAGAGAGAGAGAGGGGGAAAGAATGAGAGATTATGAAAGGAAGAGAGAGAGAGGAAAGGATGAGAGAGGGATAGAGAGAGAACACAAATACACACACTCACCTTACAAAGATACC
>NC_137925.1:13593853-13596353 GCF_963457725.1 Sprattus sprattus
CACACACACACACTCACACACACACATACACAGTCACGCACACATAATCGCACCCACACACTCACGCACACACACACACGTACACACACACACACATACACACTCACACACGTACACACACACACACACACACATACTCACACTCACACACTCACACACACACACACACACACACACACACACGTACACGCACACAAACTCACACATGTACACACGCGTACACACACACAAACTCACACATGTGGACACACACACACACACATACTCACACACACACACACATACACACACATATACACACACACACACACACATGTACACACACACTCCTGTACACCTCTATCTGAGTGAAGGATGGACACAATGAAACTATCTGTGTGTAATAACTGTGATGTGCAGGCTTGTGCGAGAGGGAGGCGGTATGTGTTTCTGTGTGTGCACGTGTGTGTGTGTGTGTGTGTGTGTGTGTGTGTGTGTGTGAACAACAATCCAAAAGAGATATCATCCCTAACATCGGGCACTGTTCCCTATATCTTGAGATCCGACACATCATAAGAGGGGCTCTATCTCTCTCTCTCTCACACACACACACTGTGACAATATATCCTCTGTTGTGATCTTCAACTCTGTCACAAGGAGCCGGCATAACAGAGATGCTGCTCAGAGAGAATCCAGTCCACATGTGGACGAATATTACAGACCAAGAGACAATACACTCGACATCTGGACTAATATTACAGACCAAGAGACAATCCAGTCCACATGTGGACGAATATTACAGACCAAGAGACAATCCACTCCACATCTGGACGAATATTACAGACCAAGAGACAATCCAGTCCACATGTGGACAAATATTACAGACCAAGAGACAATCCTGTCCACATGTAGACAAATATTACAGACCAAGAGACAATCCAGTCCACATGTGGATGAACAGCACAGAGCGAGTGTGGATGAACAGCACAGAGCGAGTGGGGATGGAGGCTCAGAGCGAGTGGGGAGTAGAGGCACAGAGCGAGTGGGGAGTAGAGGCACAGAGCGAGTGGGGATGGAGGCACAGAGCGAGTGGGGAGTAGAGGCACAGAGCGAGTGGGGAGTAGAGGCTCAGAGCGAGTGGGGAGTAGAGGCACAGAGCGAGTGGGGAGTAGAGGCTCAGAGGCTCAGAGCGAGTGGGGAGTAGAGGCACAGAGCGAGTGGGGAGTAGAGGCTCAGAGCGAGTGTGGAGTAGAGGCTCAGAGCGAGTGGGGAGTAGAGGCTCAGAGGCTCAGAGCGAGTGTGGAGTAGAGGCTCAGAGCGAGTGGGGAGTAGAGGCTCAGAGCGAGTGGGGAGTAG
The DNA here is from genome assembly GCF_963457725.1 of Sprattus sprattus. Taxonomy (NCBI): domain Eukaryota; kingdom Metazoa; phylum Chordata; class Actinopteri; order Clupeiformes; family Clupeidae; genus Sprattus; species Sprattus sprattus. Next base: position 13,595,189 of record NC_137925.1, read on the forward strand.
AGGCTCAGAGCGAGTGGGGAGTAGAGGCTCAGAGGCTCAGAGCGAGTGTGGAGTAGAGGCTCAGAGCGAGTGTGGAGTAGAGGCTCAGAGCGAGTGTGGAGTAGAGGCTCAGAGCGAGTGGGGAGTAGAGGCTCAGAGGCTCAGAGCGAGTGTGGAGTAGAGGCTCAGAGCGAGTGTGGAGTAGAGGCTCAGAGCGAGTGGGGAGTAGAGGCTCAGAGCGAGTGGGGAGTAGAGGCTCAGAGCGAGTGGGGAGTAGAGGCTCAGAGCGAGAGGGGAGTAGAGGCTCAGAGCGAGTGGGGAGTAGAGGCTCAGAGCGAGTGTGGAGTAGAGGCTCAGAGGCTCAGAGCGAGTGTGGAGTAGAGGCTCAGAGCGAGAGGGGAGTAGAGGCTCAGAGCGAGTGGGGAGTAGAGGCTCAGAGCGAGTGGGGAGTAGAGGCTCAGAGCGAGAGGGGAGTAGAGGCTCAGAGCGAGTGGGGAGTAGAGGCTCAGAGCGAGTGTGGAGTAGAGGCTCAGAGGCTCAGAGCGAGTGGGGAGTAGAGGCTCAGAGCGAGTGTGGAGTAGAGGCTCAGAGGCTCAGAGCGAGTGGGGAGTAGAGGCTCAGAGCGAGTGGGGAGTAGAGGCTCAGAGCGAGTGGGGAGTAGAGGCTCAGAGCGAGTGTGGAGTAGAGGCTCAGAGGCTCAGAGCGAGTGGGGAGTAGAGGCTCAGAGCGAGTGGGGAGTAGAGGCTCAGAGCGAGTGGGGAGTAGAGGCTCAGAGCGAGTGGGGAGTAGAGGCACAGAGACAGAGAGAAACAGAGCGATCAGAGGAGATAAGAACCGCTGTGACACAAAAGGGAAAGAAATAATACAAAGAGAAACAGAGAGAGGAAGAGAGAGAGAGAGAGAGACAGAGAGGAAGAGAGAGAGAGAGGAAAAGAAGGTGCATGAAAGGGGGAAGAGGAGAGACTGGGAGTTAGGGGTGGGCTCTGGTCCATGCTCAGGACTCATTCATGCATGTAACTCTCTAAACCAATGAAAACACAGAACTGAGACAGAGCAGCATGTGACCGTCCCTCCCTCAAACCCTCAAAAAAGCAAATTAGCCAATCAAATTGAACACCAATGTAAAGTTATCATATGGATTTTAGATTTTCAAAACCATTTGTACATTACAGCTTAGCAGAATTGG
>NC_137925.1:13601353-13603853 GCF_963457725.1 Sprattus sprattus
ATTCAGCCAATAAATCATCATTTGATTCCAGAGAGAGATAAAGAGAAAGAAAGTAAGAGAGAAAAAGAGAGAGAACATGATGCTTGTGATGAGTGTTTGTGACAAGTTTCCAAGAATTTTCAGACAAAAAGGCTTTAAACAGTCTCACAGAGGTATGTACAGTGCCACTTGAAAGTATGTGAACCCCTTGAGCACTAAGAGTTTTCTGTTGTTTTACCGTGATTTTTCATTTTTTTTCCATCACCAATTTTCCATAGATGAAATGTCAGGTTTATGTTTATCATTTGCATGTACTTGTTTGGAGGGAATTGTTTGAGTAGCCAAAAAACTACATGAAACACGGAATTAGTCTATTTCAAAAGTAAGTGAACCCCCAGCTGAACTGGTAAAGTCAAGCAGGTAACAGATTCGGTGAAACTTATTTGGGTGCTTAATTAGTCAATTAAGCAAACCGATCAACTGAGACATCCTTAGGGAAAGGTTTGGGCAACACAGATTAAAAGAGAGAGGAAACCAACCAAACTACTGTAGTGCCAAGGTGTACCCACACAGATCCACCATGCCGAGAGGAAACGAGATATCCGAGAACATCAGGAAGAAGGTACTGACAGCCCATCAGTCTTGGGAAAGCTATAAGACCATCTCCAAAAGATTCCAGCTTCATCTATCCCTCCAAGACAAAGGGCCTGATTTACTAATATGCGAGCGCTTCTTAATCTGCGTTCGCAAATTAACGCACGGTGTTTTTGCGCATTTTACTTGGTATTTATCAAGCCAGATCTGCGCTGGGCAAACTGTGCTTACTCCGCCCTTTAAAGAGCCTGATTTACTAAGATTGATTTGCGAACGCATCTTTGCCAGGCGCACATTAACGCACGGTGATTCCCCGCATTTTCCGTGATATTTATCAAGCCAGATACGCGCTGGGCAATCATTATTTAGCGCACCGTTAAAAGACTGGAGAACTTGCCAGCAAGTTACTGCCACCATGGAGATTCGAGGAAGAAAAAACTAAGGTTCAGCGAATAGATAGCGAATAGATAGCGAGATAGATATATTGGTTCACGTTCGCTCAATCACTGAACCTGATTCAATGGGTTATATTGTTGTTTTGCCCGCCATCATCTACAGCGAGATGTTTAAAAGAACACGATTATAAATAATATGCTATTGGTGGCATTAATGCATAAACTGTCTATTATAACAATATATATGTGTACATGGCGAGATTAATACGTTCTACAAGGGACATGGGTTCACTACAATATATCCCCACTGAAACAAATACATTTACCAAGTAGACAGGCCTCTCCAAAATCACCGTTGCTCAATCATGGATAAATGGCACTATTCCGAAAGATAAAACTGTCATGGACAGACCACTTCCACGTAAGTAATGGTCATGTTGGCATCACATATGACCTGGACATTCATTGAATATGTGTGCTTTCTGTTTCGGTAAACGTGTTCGCGGATTGAAGGTGGGACTGTTTGCATGTGGGTGCGATCAATTTCTCCAATTACGTTCGGAAAGTTTAATTTCATATATATGAATATATGAATTATACGAGTTGAAACAAATATTTCTGTTCGCTGTCTCTGTCTATGTCTTTGCCTTGCTGCTGCCATATCAACGTTTTCAGACTCAGTGGAAATGCGCTTGGTTAAGACGTGCTTTTATGAGGCGGAGAATTGGCCTGCAAATCAGAGATGTGCGATCGCCGGGCAGTTTAGTAAATACCACGCAATTCATCATTAGGCGCACTCCTCCCATTAAATAGCGCTACACGCCTACGTTACCACCCACGTTTCCGAACCATCCCACCTGTTTGCAGGTACACACCCTCAAAGCGTTAATATGCGCTGCGCCAGCTTAGTAAATACCGAAATCAGGTAAAAGTCAACCCACACATCACCTCTAAAGAGTTTCGGACCTCTCTGGCAGCATCTGGGGTAAATGTACATGGGTCTACAATCAGACGAAAATTGTTGGTTTTGATCGTGACCAAATAATTCTATCTCGGACTCATCTGTCCAAAGAAGGGACTTCCAGAAGGCCTTTGGTTTATCCAAGTGCTCTCAGGCAAAGTTGAAACGGGCAGTTTTGTTCTTTCTTGAGAGCAGAGGCTTCCTTCTAGCAACCCGATCATGAATGTCATGTCCATTCAATTTCCGTCTGATTGTAGACCCATGTACATTTACCCCAGATGCTGCCAGAGAGGTCCGAAACTCTTTAGAGGTGATGTGTGGGTTGACTTTTACCTGATTTATTCTTCTTCTGGTGCTTCTTGGTGATGGTCTTGATGGGCGTCCACTTCTAGGCAGAGATGCGGTCATGTTCAATGCCCTCCATTTCTAAATTCTTTGTCTTGGAAGGATGGATGAAGCTGGAATTTTTTGGAGATGGTCTTATAGCTTTCCCAAGACTGATGGGCTGTCAGTACCTTCTTCCTGATGTTCTCGGATATCTCGTTTCCTCTCGGCATGGTGGATATGTGTG
>NC_137925.1:13608853-13616353 GCF_963457725.1 Sprattus sprattus
AGACAGAAAGGCCTCACTACACACACACACACACACACACACGTGCGCGCTCTACCCCATCCAAATGGTGACCACTCACAAGTTCCAGTTCCCTGATCAACACACACACACACACACACACACACACACACACACACACACACACACACACACACACACACAGACACACACACATTCTCTGTAATGCCCCTCCATACGCCACCACACACACACTAACTCACTCATTTCTGAAAAAAGGGAGAGAGAGAGAGAGAGAGAGAAAGAGAGAGAGAGAGAATGATCTGAAGTTCTGAAGATTCTAAAGCAGCAGACCAACCATTGAGCTCTTGATTTAAAGGACATTTTAAGAAGAGAGGTGATGGGAGATAGAGAAAGATGGAACGAGACAGAAAGAGACAGATAGAGAGAGAAAAGAGAGATCCGTCCTGTACAATGGCCCTGATATTATGTGCAAGCTCCCATTCTCTCCTTCTCCCCTTCTCTCGCAGTCTCTCTCTCTCTCTCTCTCTCTCTCTCTCTCTCTCTCTCTGTCTTTGTAAACACAGAAGAGCGATTTGAAGAGACTGTAACATACTGGCTTGCTCACCTGAGCAGGATCCATGATTAATGAAATCAGAAACAATCTCACGGATGTCAGAACTGCGGTCATCAAACACTTAAACACAGAGGTTTAAAAAGCGCTCTAGAAACCACTTTCCTTCATGTTGACTGCCTTCCTCCTGTCTGAGGTAGACCGCTAAAATAAACCCAATTCCAGATGTTTGTTTGATGGAGGCCTGCACTTCAAGAGCAGTATGGTGTGAAAATACCATCCTAGTCGAACAAGCTTGCTAACCACTGCCCCAAACATTCATGGGTGCAAAACATAAGGTTTGCCAGCGCTAAAATGTCTATATGCTACTGTTTTTTGTTGCTGCTGTTGTTTTAGACATCATACATTCATCTTCTTTGTTTTTTCACCTTTTAACCCCCCTTGGGTCTTGAGCTCATTGGAGCTATGCCCGGACGAAGGCGAGGACAACTGCACGTCATGAGAATAAGTAACAGCTAAAAATCATAAAATCCAGCATCTACAGGTGCACACCAACCTCTGCCTCTGTCACAGATGCTGGGCAAAATAACACAGAGAAGCACACCTGTTCTCCTGTCACAGGCATCCTCCATCCAAATACACTTGTATCAGTCATGTTCAGATTCGATTTCAACACACACCAAATACACTTGTATCAGTCATGTTCAGATTCGATTTCAACACACACCAAATACACTTGTATCAGTCATGTTCAGATTCGATTTCAACAGGCGCGTATCAGACGGGGGGGATGAGTACGATGCATCCCCCTCACTTCTATTGGAAGGCCATTCCATCCCCTCCACTTTTGTTCGTCAAATCCTCACAAAAATCAGCTTTTGTAATACAAAATAGTAAACGTTCCCCTGTTGTATGCAATTTAAAATGGTTGCTATGATTGCATCCCTTTGTATCAAATTATCACTCTGTAAATCCCAGCGCTACAATTGACGTTACGTAGACTAAACAGCTTGCGCAGCCTGCAGAAAGCGCTGGCAGCGGTGCTCCCGAGACCCGACTGCCTGAGAGCTCAGCGCGGTGATCGCGGTCATTCAAGCAGTTTGCTGTGCCTAACTGTTTGTGCTGCATACAGACTTGACGCCTTCAATGAAAAGGTAGAATTGAATCACTGTTTTAGATCAGCATCATTCACTGCCTGTAATGAAGGCAACATTTTCAGGCATATTAAGCGATTAAAGCGATTCATTATTAATCATTAATAGATGCAAGGTTCATGGCTCTCTATTCAAGAGCTAGTTACCTCCTAGCATAAGATCCCATTCATTCTTCCGACTGGAACTAAGCCTACTTTAGTTTTAAAACTGTTCTCTTTTTTCGTGCAATATAGCCAATCAATAATGCCGAAAAGAAAAAGACAGGGGACTATAGACGGCTTTTTCAAGAAAAAACAAGTAAGTTGACTTCTCTCCCTCTGCAGACACTGACGTGCTTGCAAGTTGCAATAGGCTATCTGTTTCGAGTGCTACCGCGGTTGGGATGCACAGGTTTGACTAGGGCTACAGGTAGCCTTTACGGAGAGTAGAGATCCTCGTGCGATTCGTCATTTTCAAACCTTGAGAAAACGCACTTCAATCTACAAGATGTATCACTCAAAATATACACAAAGTATGTGTCACAGCAATCAACTTAGGCCTACTGGTTTGTCACCGCAGAGATTCTCAAACTGACATCAGTCTGTGAGAAGCCCTGCAACAGTCACTGAATGAATGTGAATGCAAGTCTTATTTTTATAATGTTTTGTCGATTATGTCAATACTAAAACATCATAATTCAGATCTTTGTAGAACATAATATCTGAAAATGTGCCCAAACTAATTCTTGCACTGGCTTAACATGGCTATAGCCTACTACATGATATGCACACTGTATGGCTAAAGGTTTTTGTACAGTATATCCACTGTAGAATGCAATATTGACACATCTGTCATAGAGCAGTATCCTGTTACTTAGAATTATATCAGACACGTTTTATTTTCAGTTACTGTATAATCAGTAAGACCACACCATAAACACAGAAGCCCAACATTAGCCTATACATAGATCACAGATAGGTCTCAGCATGAAATGGAGAACATTTGAACTTGACCACTGGTTTGACAGCCTGCACTCTGTGTGTCACTACATAATAACATCACTACATACAAGTAACAAATGCTGTAGCCAAATGTCATTAGAGCTACAGTTATTGAACATTCATGCAACAGCCTCAAGTGGCTTTACAAATGTGTTTTGTCTCTGCTCATTACGACAAACTAATTGTTCTGCAATCATTTTCCTGTCCAACAGATCCAGCTTGTGCTTTTGAACATAACACACGGTTACACTGTTGAGACATGTTTGTGTCATTGTACTTCGCATCCATGTTTTCAGCCTTCAGAGGCTGCTGAAGCTCCTTTCAGCTTTATCACACAGTGTGTGTGTGTGTGTGTGTGTGTGCGTGTATCAAACAAACACACAATGAGTCATACACACACACACACACACACTCACACACACACACACACACACACACACAGTGTATCTGCTCGCATTTCTTCCATTTTGTAGGCCTAGATGTATGTAAAAGTTCATATAATTGATCATCGCTATTTGGAATGATTATTTCTTCGCCTGTTCCAGAACACCCCCACTTTTGGAAAGCTTGATACGCCCCTGGATTTCAACACACACCAAATACACTTGTATCAGTCATGTTCAGATTCGATTTCAACACACACCAAATACACTTGTATCAGTCATGTTCAGATTCGATTTCAACACACACCAAATACACTTTTATCAGTCATGTTCAGATTCGATTTCAACACACATCAAATACACTTGTATCAGTCATGTTCAGATTAGATTTCAACACACATCAAATAGCCCACATTGGTGTGAAAGATTCCGTTCAGATCCAATCTCATCATCATCACCGTCATGCCTAGATTCCACCATAACATACTCCTTTGTCATAGCCATGTTTAAGTACCATCTCTCAACATTGTCACGCTCAACAGTCACGCTCAAATGCAGTGTAACCACCAAGCAAGTTCACTTATACAAGTACACAATCATATTCTGAGTCCATCTTAAGCCTAAACCACCATAACTGCACTTACGTCACGGGCAGATTACATCTCAGTGCTATTAAGTGGGCTCCCCTTGTGTTCACTGTGTGTGTTTGTGTGTGTGTGTGTGTGTGTGTGTGTGTGTGTGTGTGTGTGTGTGTGTGTGTGTGTGTGTGTGTGTGGGTGCTGTGGAATTACATTCAGAAAAATAAAAAAGTTAGTAATCACAATCAATTACCCATGCAATTGATGATTATGGTTTTAAGCCGGTAAAATAAACAAGCCAAATGCGACACATAAACCCCATGGTGCAAGATAAGAAGGCTGTATTGAAAACAACAGTTAGGTTCCATGCTGACATTACATGCAATAGCCTAACCCATATTGCAATTGACAGCTGTTTCATGGCATTGTTAAGCCTTCATTAGCCTGCTACACTGCATGCGAGAGAAGGAGGATTAGACAGTATTACTTCATCGCTATTTTTCGAGGAATGAGCACAAGAAATTAAGAATTAAAAAAAGAATTATGAGAGTAGTGTGTGTCTGTACATATTTGGTGGTCTTCTTCTTGCACATATAAGCTCACAGGGACCCCAACATGGTGAATCCTGAGTTACATTCTGCCTAAAAAGGGCACCCAAATCCGGCAGTGGTATTAAATCTCACTTGTTGACTCAACCAGAGGATTGAGCAGACATGCTGGGATGCCACGGAGATGCACGCTGTCCTCAATGTGTTTGCATTCAGCAGACACGTTTATCCAAAGTCAGTTACAGTAGCCCACAGCACATATATCCAATGCCCAGTACACCGTCCGTGGGCATAAAACTCATGACCTTGGTATTGTTAACACCTTGCTCTACCGGCGGAGCTTTAGGAGCTCATTGCCGTTTCAGCTGTCACACAGTGGAAAGATTCTCCTCTCGGCATCGGGAGCACCACAAGTACGCTGCTGTGTGCCAGGAACGGACACGGTGGGTTGTCCAGTAGTGCGTTGTCAACCTGAAGACGCTGGGGCCACCACATCAAAACAAGCTGCAGGTTGGGGCACCGTTCGTTCGGGGGACGAGGGGTGGGGGTGCGCTTTTTCAGGCTGTCTCGTTAAATGTTAAGCAAGGCCAATCAATAACCACAGGGGAAGTATGTGCAGGGATTAAGGGAATCGCAGTAAACGGGGGAGGCACTGATCCTTTTAATGAAGAATCAGAAGTGGACTCTGTAATGTGTGAAATCCCACAGAATGAATGGGACGCATCCCCGGATGCCATGTGTGCTGTAGCGGTGTTCTTTGTCATGTAAATCGGCTGGTTCTTCCCTGCCCTGACTGGCTCCCTCTCCACGACTTTACCCGACTCCCTCCGACTCTCTCCGAACTCCCCCACCCCGACGTCCCAAACCAGTTCCCTGTCGAATGGCCGATCAATCCGCTTCAGAGGCAGGTTCCTCTCTCAGCGTGCAAACAGCTGCATCATATCCAGACTGCCGACATCTCTAAGCTGACAACCAGGAACCACGAACCTAAGCCTTGTGTTTGATAAAAACTACTTTGCCCCAGTGTAAGAAATAACCACTGGCGGTAACGAATTCAGTGCATCAATGAATCAATTCAACGACCGATGAAAACACTTATTTTGCCGGTCAAAACACCCAATATGATGTATGTCAGTGTATCACGTTGCGCAGCCGCAACTGTGAAAACCATAGGGTGAAAGCATATGGAGAAACTTCAAAGATCAACAGCGTTTATACTTCTAAGCCATATTCTCAAACACACATAAAGACTGCTTGATAAAGTAGCCCAGGCTATCGTTAGGCTAACTCAGTTAATGTCTCTACTGTTGTTCAGGAAAGAGTCCCTATGTTGACCGACTGTCTCCTGTGCAAACTGTACTGTTGCAAAAACACGCCAACTCGACCCCTCTGAAGTTCCAGCCAAAAGCCGACTGTGCCCAGATCAAAGTATCAAATACAACTTGCAGAAGTTGTCAAGTTTGCTTAATATTCAGCACTTTGTTGGACTTTTTTCTATAAGCTACTATTTCCCAAATGTTCAAAAGAGTCTACTGCTAGTAGTTTGCTGCAACACGAGTGAAAGTCAACACTGAAGATCATGAAACTGCCCATAAACTAACAGTTTTACTGATACACCGATGTAAAGGTACGGGAGTTATGGGATGGTGGGTCTATAGCAGTACTGTAGCCAGCAAGGTGCAAAATGACAGTATTGTTACTCGCACACCGCTGAGCTACCCTATACAATCAAACCCCCAAATGTCCCATCTAAGACATATTGGGCTGAAAGACTCGTAACAGCCTACAGGAGCGAATAATAGCAAGCGAGAGCTTTAAGCCTTTTGTCCCCTTACCTTGGACAGACATAGCGCAGAACCCCAGTGAAAGTAGACAGAAAAGCCAGAGATCCGCCACCGCCATGTAAAGCCTTTGATTTCCAACAGCGCGTTGCGTGGTGGTTTCAGGAGCCAGCTATACCGCTAGCTACATGCAGGGGCATATAATGGAATCCGGATAAACGTCCTTCAATTATTGCACCGGCTGTAATGCCATGTAAAGGTGTCAGACGTGCACCCGTTTTCTCTAGGTACAACAATGTAGCGACAGTGGAGACAGGCGTCGTGCGGTGGGTCGGCGCTTCATCGCCATGTTGTGAGCGAATGTTAAGAGTGTGTTGGCTGCCCGACACATATCCACGCGCACACAACACACAGACACAGACGCTCGCTTCCACCCTCTCACACACGCTTGCATGGTCGCACGCACGCAGACACATACACACTCGCAGAGGCGCCGCACAGAGGCGCAAAAAAGGGGGCATGCAACATATGCAACGCATAGGGACGCCACACAAAGGGGGGCGCCAAAACAATGATACGCTAAAATAAAAATATAGGAGTTACCTAATAACGGGAAACTTATTTGTCAACCAGGTAGGCACCTGCTACGGCTACGATATTCTGTACCAATACAACAGTTTGAATATTTTGATCCACAATGTTTATGTCCATGATGTCAGTGTGGGCCGCTTGTTCAGTAACAGTATGACATCATAAATTCATTAAAGTTACTGACCATAATCAATTAATTGAAATTGCGCACAGCAGGCCAATTTAACTGGGGTCAGGTGCTTGGAAGACAGCAATGATAAACCACTGGACCCCCAACACACTGCAGTGCCTGGGGGCACAAACTATGAACCCACTATTGACACAGATCTGTAACAATAGTGCCAATCTTATCATTGTGGAATCGCCATGGAATTCCATACTAATAGTCACTTCAGTAGGATAATAATGTTATTTCAGTAGAAATCCCGTGCTAAGATTGTTTAATTTGGCTAGCAAGCTTCTCCCAAACAGTATGTCCGTTTCTCTATAAGTTCAGCCTTATCTTGTTAGAACGAGCTTGCCTGAAACGTTCATGAATCAGACACGTTATAGTGGACAGTGACATACATGTCTTTGTGCAGTCCGCTTCTTTTAGGGCAGAGATGCTCATCCATGAGGCCGCTAGCTAGATAACTGGGGACTGTGTGATCAAGACCACTTCTCCTCTCCCCTGATATTCCTCTCCTCTTACACGTCTCTCCTAACACATGAAGTAAACTGTTGTGTCCGTGTGGGGGCACGCATTAAGGAAGTAAGAAGACCTCGCTATTAATGTAACTGGTATTTATTAGTAGCCCTGGTTCATCAGGAGCGCAGCGCTATGTGAATGCAGAGTCATAATCCATAAGTGACAAGAGCGTGAGAGATGGGAGCGCAGCCGATTTATAGTTGCCCCATGACCTGAAGGATCATGGGAGCTGTAGTGTCAATATGAATACACAACATAAACGAAT
>NC_137925.1:13623853-13631353 GCF_963457725.1 Sprattus sprattus
ACTATAACCAACACCCCCATGCAAATAGCAGCTCTTATCCTAATTAGCTTAAAAGAGGATCTGAAGCCCCAGCAGAAGCCCAGGCGCGGCTGAAAGGGGATTCCAAATACTATGCCACCTCCACTGGTCCTGTCAATGGAGCTCTGTGAATGAAGACACAGACAGGGTGAGAAAGAAAGAGAGATTTGAAACTGAGAGAAAGAGAGTGAATGAGACACTTCTGTTGATGCTTTCATCATTTTTCTAAATCATTGGTAGAGTTACATTTTTTTTTCTTTTTTGTCTGCACTTTTGTTTACTCACAGTTGTTCTCCACAATGAGTTTAATTGAATGGAGAGACATAGAGGGGAAGTAAGAGAGAAAGACAGCGAGACGGACAAGAGGGAAAGAGATTTAAAAAGAAATGGAGGAGAGGAGAGGTCTGCAGACAGTTTTGAACAAAGACATCGGTGTGGAGACAAAGAGGATGGGGGGAGATACACAAGACAGACAGACAGACAGACAGACAGACAGACAGACAGACAGACACAGATCAATAGGTGAAGAGAGAAGGAAGGCACAGGAGAGAGAGAGAGAGAGAGAGAGAGAGAGAGAGAGAGAGGGTGGGAGGGAGGCCCCACCCAGGGCATTTTCTGCTGTGTGTGTGTGTGTGTGTGTGTGTGTGTGTGTGTGTGTGTGTGGTGTGGTGTGTGTGTGTGTGTGTGTGTGTGTGTGTGTGTGTGTGTGTGTGTCTGTGTCTGTGTCTGTGTGTGTGTGTGTGTGTGTGTGTGTCTGTGAGACTGTGTGTGTGTGTGTGTGTATGTGTGTGTGTGTGTGTGTCTGTGTGTGTGTGTGTGTGTGTGTGTGTGTGTGTGTGTGTCTGTGTGTGTGTGTGTGTGTGTGAAGAGGGGGGTCATTACCAAGGCTGTTAACAAGCAGTAGCCGGCACCTCCTCAGCCCTCCTTTCCGCCTTCTGAATATGTATGAAGAACAGAAGAAGGGCAGACAACAGGGGAGAGAAGGACAGAGCGACGGAGAAGTGGGGGAGAGAGAGAGGGAGAGAGAGAGAAGGACAGGGCGACGGAGAAGTGGGGGAGAGAGAGAGGGAGAGAGAGAGAAGGACAGGGCGACGGAGAAGTGGGGGAGATAGAGAAGGAGAGAGAGAGAAGGACAGGGCGACGGAGAAGTGGGGGAGAGAGAGAGGGAGAGAGAGAGAAGGACAGGGCGACGGAGAAGTGGGGGAGAGAGAGAAGGAAAGAGAGAGAAGGACAAGGTGACGGAGAAGTGGGGGAGAGAGAGAAGGAGAGAGAGAGAAGGACAGGGTGACGGAGAAGTGGGGGAGAGAGAGAAGGACAGGGTGACGGAGAAGTGGGGGAGAGAGAGAAGGAGAGAGAGAGAAGGACAGGGTGCAAAGAAGTGGGGGAGAGAGAGAAGGACGGCGAGAGAAAGATAGGGTGACGGAGAAGTGGAGAGAGAGAAGGTGAGAGAGAAGGAAAGGGAAAGAGGGGAAGAAAATAGAGAGAGGAGAAGTAGAAAGAAGGGGAGATAGAGAGAGGGTGAAAGGAGAGAAGGAGAAGGATAGAACATGATGAGACAAACAGGAAAATGGGAAAATAGCAAGGGAGAGAGGAAAGCAGAAAAAGAAGACAGAATGAAAAGCAGGGAGTGAGGGAGGGACAAAGGGATGAAGTAAGGGATAACGGCCGACGAGCTGTACAGTTCTACGAAGTTAATGGACGCTGCGGGGCAAAGAACACCACGACGCGGAGCGGAGTGGTGTTGGTCCGCAGAAGTCCATTAACTTCGTAGAACTGGACAGCTCGGAGGCCGTTATCCCGCTTATCTCCCGTTTACCACATCCAAAAATGATTTTATTATTATTATTATTATTATTTAGAATTTCCTTTATCTTTAGGAAATGTAATATGCATAATAACCTGATGAATTCTTGATTTGAAGCCTAGTGCTCCCGTTAGAGAAAGTAGTGCGTTTTTTGAAGAAAAAAAAACCGTTACGTTGGTTGTCAATGGTAACCATTCATGAGCATTGATATGGAACGGCGATTTAACGTTTCTACTGGGACTACGTCCAAGGTGTCCGGTTATACGAACTTAATGTACACCCCATTAGCCAATCAGAAAACAGTATTTCGTTCCAGAGGGAGATAAAGGGAGGGTATCAAGACGGAAAGAGGGAATGGAAAGACAGGTGGTCGAGAGAAAAGGAATGGAGATGAGAAGACAGAGAAACAGACTGACAGAACGACAGAAAGACAGACAGACAGACAGACATACAGACAGACAGACAGACAGACAGACGGAGAAACAGACAGAAAGACAGAGAGACAGACAGACAGACAGACAGACAGACAGACAGACAGACGGAGAAACAGACAGACAGACAGACAGACAGACAGACAGACAGACAGACAGACAGACAGACAGACTTACAGACAGACAGACAGACAGACACACACACAGAAAGACAGACAGACAGAGTGGAAACGATGGATTGGAGAGATGACTAATGCCTGTCCTTAGAAATGAATGGATAAGACTGCAGAAAATCGAGTTTAGGCACATGCCTATTCATCAGATGAATACAGTTTCTCTCCCATGCACACACTCACACTCACACACACACACTCACACACACACACACACACACACACACACACACACACACACACACACACACACACACACACACACACACACACACACACACACACACACACACACACACACACACATACACACACACACACACACACACACACACACACACACACTTTACTCCCTTTCTTGGCTTCCATGGCAACCCCACAGGAGCCTTCCCTTAGAAGAACCTTTCCCCCACGGGAACCTTTCCTCAGAAGAATCTCTTCCCCGCAGGAATAGCAACTATCGGCATTCTCACAAGAAATCACAAAAAAAATGTCAGTCCTATATAGCACTGCTCTTGCAGCTCTGGTATATAAAGCTTTTTTGAGGCCTTCCTCACAGCTCACTCTGTGGCATCAAAATGACCAAATGAAAAAGTGAATGTAAGTCCCCTGAGCTTATCTATGATTGTGAGTTTGGTGAGGATGAGAGAGGCCAGGAAACCGACAGTAAAGACACAAGAAAGGAGGAGGTTTAAGTCGTTGAATACACAACACAGAATATTACCCAGACCAAGAGACAACTGGTGTGGAACATCGAATTTGTGACCAACATGAAGTCAATTATTTTCATTTGAAGATTTAGACGAGGTTCATTAAAGCAACACTTAGATCCAATTTTTCCAGACATGAAGCATCACAAGTATGCTTCATGTCTATTTCATTCACTGATGGTTGCACTTTTGCTGGTTAGTGGAACGTACTCCTGTAAAGGCATGATGGCCTGTGGGCTCAAGGTGGTGTTCTTCAACATCCTAGATTCGTCGGCCTACAGCAAGTTTGTAATGTGGATGGAGTGAATACTGGCTGGAAAGCGGGGGGAAGTTGTCCGAAAGAAGACTTATTCTTAGAAAGGGGGGAAGCCATGGTGGTACCCCTCATTCAAAGGCGCCAACACCTTCCTCTAAACACCATATGTATAACTATGGATGTATAATCAGCCATAATAAGAAGGTCATTTTGGACCGGGAAGACTAATTAACACAAAATTAACACATTAAAGGTCAGTTCAGTTCAGACCCAAGATCTGTGATGAGACGAGCAGCTGCTACTTGAGACCAGGAACTTGTTGCAACAAATGTTTTGAAAAACCAGGAAGTTCAGACCACTGAGCAGCTTGCAGCAGCACCAATGTGTCCATAGCGAAATCTCCTTTGTTACACACGTGTTAGAGAGCGCTTTTAGAGAGGTACTCGTCCAATACAATTTTGACGGCTAAGGTCAAACGGCACATCTATTGATGTGTGGTCAAGGGATTGTTCTTATGATGTTTTTGTTTGAGGTGTGTAAGACGTTCCTTGCAGTTTGTGAGATACTGTCAGGAAGAGGTTAATGGGTGTCATTAGGTGTGTGAGGTCATGAGGTCATTGGATTGATCTTGAGATGTGTGAGATGGTGCTTTTGAAGTTAGGCTGCTTGTTCTGAAATGCAAGTCAATCAAGACAAAGTGTTCTGTGAGAAGGGAAGTCCAAAGCCAGGGAATAAAAGAAGACTCAGTAGGGATAGGCACGCTCTACTTAAAACAAATATAAATGCGTTTTCGGGTGTGAGTAAAAGAATGTTAACTATGAGTAGAATAAAAACCGCACTCTCAAGCTTTTCTCATTAATAATAAGACCAGTTTATTTTGCACAGACGCGTTTCGGCCTTAAGCCATCGTCAGTGTGCAGAGAAGACTCACCACTACTACTGAGCGTGATGGAGCAAAGTGCTGAAGCTTTTGACAGCACCTTGGAAGAGCTACAGATGGATGACAGTAAAATCTTTTTAATAAATTACATTTTAAATAATAAAAAACATCAACAAACATTTTAATCAGTTGACAAAGCATCATGGCATCAACCATTTTAGCACTGCCAGTCAATAGAAAGCCACGATAGTGACAGTGACAGGGCTCTATGAAGTCTTTTATTTTCTGCTCGGTGTAGGGGGGGAGGGGGCGTCATTCAGCAGGTGGAGGAAGGCTTCCATTATCCCCCCGCACTTGAGCTTCACTGGTTCTTAAGCCTTGAGCGATCAGCACACGCACCAAGGTGGAGATTTAGGAAGAAGGTCACAATTGTCGTCAAAATGGCTGAAGAAGAAGTGTTTGAGTGGCTCAAAAAGACACACACACACAAGCACACTCACACACACACTAACTAACACTCACACACACACAAGCACACACACACTTACACACACAAAAGCACACACACACACACACACAAGCACACATGCACTCACACACACAAGCACATACTCCCACACACACACACACAGTCACGCTGACTCTGACTGGGGTGGATGATGCAGATCCCTCACACTCCTCTCTCACCCGTCTCCAATGGAGGAAAGCACTTCCACTTTAACGACCAGGCCGGCAGTCATCGCTATCTTCGGTGTGAATTGGCCTTAAGAGGCCGTTTCTGAGAAAACTATTTTTTTCTTACATACACACACACAAATCAAATCAAATCAAACTTTATTTGTACGGCGCATTTCATACGCAAAGGTAACACAATGCGCCTCACAGTAGGAAAGAAGGGAAATAAAGGGGGGGGGGGGGGGTTACAAATACTTGTAAAGAGACATAGATAGATAAATAAGTAAACGTTCCATACTTCCACACAACATCATAGACACATACAAATACAACACACAAACTTACACACTTACGCAAACAGCCGAACAGGCCTACCGGGCCCAGGCCCAGGGGCCCATGAGCTCAGGGGGCCCCCTAAGCCAGAGCCTCGGCGTGAAGTCGCTGTTATGCATCTCTCATTTGTGGTTGGAAAAGGTATATTTTGTTCATTTGCTAATGGCTTTAATTGAGTGTACCTGTGCTGAATTGCAAAATGTGACTGTGCGCCAAGGCCAGGGCGTAACTATAGATTATGCAGTCAGCGCGGAAGGTTCGTACGCACAGACCCTGCTTTCTAAATTTTTTAGAACATATGGAGGTCAAAGTGACTAGTTTAATGGAAGGATGACCAAGAATGATAGTTGTTGTACCATGTCATTATACCTTATGCTATATATTAAATAACACACACACACACACACACACACACACACACACACACACACACACACACACATACACACACACACACACACACACACAATAAACCTGTCTCTATCATGGTTTTCAATTTTTTAGGGAGAAATCATCAGTAACAATCTATAACACAATAATATGCTTATCGTGCATACACTATAGAAACTATTGAAAAGCTAATTAATTAATAATAATTCATCATTTCTTATCTAATTTGTTATTTTTGTCATATGCAATGATTGCTGGGTAATATGTATCTTGTTCGCCAATGTCAAGTCGCTATTTGATCATGTGACGAGACGATACGATTTAGCTAGTTTAGGTGCAGAAGTTTAGGTGCAGAATCTGAACGTCAAGATCTACAAGTGGACTGAACACAGCCAGAGGCACAGTTCACTTGCCGAACGACGCCTTTCAAACAATAAAGTGGTGATCCATAATAGTTTTTTTAATGGGCAGGATAGCCAGCCCATTCAGCCTCTCCTGCCCCATGCTGCTCAGGTAGGTCTTAAGGCCCCCACATGCTTATCCGATCGTGCTCTCCAATCTCCCGAGGCACGCCCTAAAACGCCCTCCTTGAAGTGGGACCACACCTTTGAGCACCTCGGAGAGCCATCCGAGGGTCTCGGATGGCCTCTGGAGCACCGCTTGAATTTTCTCACTATCCGATCCGATCCTGTCCGACACCCCTGGCTAAAATCACGTTTCCTGTTTCGTTCCCTATATGACGGCACCGCCGTTTTTAAAAAAAATCGCTGAGAGATCGCTGGGAACCTGGGGCTGGAGGTCCATGAGTGCATTAGGAGTTGGAGGAAGATCAGGGACAAGTTTGTAAAAATGTAAAAAAACTATGAAGGGCACCAGCGGCGATGCAGGAGGAAAACCGACATCTCCCTTCTTCCTTGCTCTATCGTGGCTCTCGCCGCATATAAAGCATATAGGGAGACGTCGTCTAATTACAGCAATAATAAAAACATTTCTTGGTTTTCGAACAGCCTCTTTGTGTTTGAGTTAGCAGAGCATGCAGTGTAAATGATTAAATTGTAAAATAACCTGAATTGTAGAAGTAAAAAAGCAGAACTGTTTGTGTGGTATAATAATAGAAAATATTCGGCAATAACCGCAAGCTTGGTCATTGTCGTTAGTAATTCATTTCACAACAGCCTCTGATCATTAACTGAAAATACACGGGATAAAAACAAACAATTTCTTATTTTATAGTTTGTTCGTTGTTGATGATGTAATGGCCTTGTAACATTATAATAAACCGTTGGTAATCTCCACAGCCCCTCGTAGAACCATGCAGGTGAGTCGTACGATCCTCAGATTAGAAAGGGTCTGTCTCTCGTGAAGTCGTACGAGGTGAATTGGATAACCATGCAGATACCTTTAATCAGTTTCAATTTGGAAAAGAATCACTCGGCTGTTGCCCTGACACATGTACAGTACAGTAATGTCAGAAACAATAGCAGGGCAGTGCACTGAAGGTGGATGTTACGGAGAAAACTTTGACCTGTTTACTTTCCCAAAACAATAGCCAACGTATCTAATTTGACCGTTAAATCCAACACATTGTTGGTAAAAAAAAATACATACGACTAATGGTGTTTGTATGTACGTGCGGTGCCCTTTAACATGTCCAGGCCCAGGGGCCCGTGATTTCTTAATCCGTCCATGGCCGCATGGACCCCCCAAAGTTATACACACTCAATTTTACAGCAGGACAGCAGATACACAGAACTGCTCTATCTCTTTTGATATATCAAATAATGTCTTATTTCTGTGGATGAATCACTTCATTGTAACACTGGTTAGTTT